>NW_028261384.1:117758900-117861400 GCF_051295495.1 Thamnophis sirtalis
ATCAGAACATAATTGAATCGTAGGAGAGAAACTGGGAATTTAACTCCGCCTTTCTTTTTACTGAATGGAGTTATTTTCTCAAACGAGGCCTCCATTGGCTGAACTGGGGTGCCCCTATTTTCATTTATATCTCGCCCTTTCTTTACAGCAAGGGCTCACAACCACTTTTGGACCTGGGACTGCATTGAACATTTGAATACAGTCACAGGTTGGAGGCTAAACTTCAACATGAGGAAGGGCCTAGAACAAAAGCGGCATATTTTATTTAAATTGAATGAGAAAATCTGATGGCTAATAGCCTCCTCTTTGTTGCATTAAGGGTTACATTTCAAGAGCAGATTCTGAGCAAAGTTGTCATTATCCGTGGAGGAGGGATTTGTGATATGTATTGCCCAGCATGTCTTTATTTGCCACAATCTATTTGGATAACTGAGGTACTATTTAACTGTTGACTCTTTCTGCTTTCCTCTTTTATCTTCCCTGCAACTGTTTGAGGTAGATTAGACAGAAAAATAGGAATTGCTCAAACCTAGCCAGCAAGGTATGTGACCGAGTGGTGCTTTGAACCTCATACCCTCCTACTAACTAGAGACCAATGGCTATTTACTGCAAATGTTCACTGTTAGTACTACTTAGAACTGCATATTGCCCTGGTAGAAGCTTAAAGGGCTTGTCAACCTGGCTTAATTTTCTTGGTCATCTTCCAACAAATAGCTAGTCTAGGTAAAGGTTCCCCTCACATATATGTGCTAGTTGTTCTCAACTCTAGGGGGCATTGCTCATCTCCATTTCAAAGCCGAAGAGCCAGTGCTGTCCGAAGACGTCTCTGTGGTCCTGTGGCTGGCATGACTAAACACCAAAGGCGCATGGAACACTGTTACCATCCCACCAAAGGTGGTTCCTATTTTTCTACTTGCATTTTTTACATGCTTTCGAACTGCTAGGGTGGCAGAAGCTGGGACAAGTAATGGGAGCTCACTCCATTACGCAGCACCAGGGATTCGAACCACCGACCGGCCAACCTTTCTGATAGACAAGCTCAGCGCCTTAGCCACTGAGCCATTGCGTCCCTCAACCTGGCCTTTATAAGGAGGGAAATGTCCATTCTAGTTGGTCTTCACGCCAAGGAAAAGCAGGAGAAGAGTTTATATCCAAGGACTGTGGACACTTGGAAAACCTTTTAGAAAAAGTGACTTGAACCTCATTGAAGTGCAACACACCTGCATTTTTAAATGTGTTGTTATAATGACAAGAGAGCTGCTGGGTTTTGCAAAGTTCAAAATATGCAAAGTATCATTATTGCAAAGAATATCACATTGTATACAGTATATCAATAGCAGAAACTATGGAGAATTTGTGTTTTATGGGCTGTGGGCCAAAAGAGGAAGAGGAGAGCTTTGAGAGAAATCCTAAGATGGAGTGACAAAGCACCAGAAAGAAACTATACATGAAGAAACTTTTCACCAAACAATTATTGCAAACAAATGTAGCTAATATTGGAATAAGAAGTATGTGCTGTAATATAAAATGTATCCCAAGTGTGAATATATTGAGAATCTATCCCAGTCTGTGATGAAATTGAACAATTTTAGATATCAATGATTCTGCAACAAACTTTCAAGTAAAATATAGTATCTCTATAATATAGCAAAATAATATGTAACAATTCTACCCAGAGAATAGACACTGTATTTATTGTACTAGAGTTAGCAGCTTCTAAACAATATCAAAACTTGTAGCAATTTAAAAAAATTAAAATAGAAAAAGATTTAGAATACATATATTTTACTGGGACTTAAATTTCTTATGATTGTCCAGGAAAGGTATAAACCATTGACTTATCTGAGTACTTTGGCAATGTTCAAACAACACATCCATCTATGGTTTTCGGGGTTACAGTTTAGTGACTTGTCTGGATTCCAGTGGTAAGTTGCCAATTCTTTTTACTACCAGTTCAGGTGTGCTCCTGTGCGCGCATGTGCAGAAGCATCTGGGCGGGTGGGCAGAGCCTCCTGCTGCCATTATTGCCGGTTCGCCCAATCCGAACCGGGATAAACCCACTCTGCTGGGTTCCCATCATAAAATAACCACTCCAGCTAAAATTTCAAAACCTAGCATCAAGCCACAAATAGCTGGCCTTCATTTAGCTTAGTAGCTTAAGCAAGTTCATTTACAAGATACCTCTGCTGTGTATATAAGTGGCTGAATACAGTAGAAGAATGAATTTAGCATTTCAGTGTTCTAGTAAGGGCTGTCTTATGGCCAGGGCTAAAGATCAATTCAATAGAAATGGGATAGGACTTTAGATGCTGGTAGCTACTGCATCTTTCTTTTTTTTTTTTTGACCTCTCCTTCAGATGCCCACAATTATAGTCAACAATTATTAGCTTAAAAAAAATGAAAGTCATAGAAAGCATTTAGCCAACATATAATTTCCTCATCTAAAAGGGGCAAAATTTGTTTTTAAGGAGCTGGACAAAATATAACACAAAGTAAGAAAATAGAATAAAATATTGGAAGATAGACTACAGGACATTTAAGCCTCAGGGGGGAAAAATTTTATATGTTAAGTTGTCCCTTTTCCAGTTGGTGATATATAAATAAAATTAAACTAGTTTCAATTGGTTTTCTTTTGAAAAATGATATTGATTTAAAAATTGACCGCTAGTTGGTTACTCTTCTGTAGTGTCCCAGCTCTCCTTGAAGAGGGTCCATTTAGGATGGAATTGGGGATGAGAATGGAAATATGGAAATCTCTTCTCCAAGTCCTACCTCCCAATTTAGTTTGTCTTGGAGGTCCTGAGTCTTCTTCAGATTAAGCTCCAATTGTGGAAGTCAAGAAAAGGATGATGGTGTGAATGTGAACCCAAGAACATTATAACTGAACAGGGATTGAAACCTTACACGAGTTGTCCGATATAGGACTGACACAGGAGATATAGCAAGTTATCCTTGTCTTTTGTCAGCTTAGTGACTCAAAACTCTGTGCCACTTCATCCTTCAAATTCTGATCTGCCCTACCATTGAGCAAAGTTCACTCAGTGCCTCTAGGAAGGATCCTAGAGATTTTGGATTTGTACGAAGGAGCAGTTAGGGCCAACTTTCTCTACATTCCTCACATATCTTTGTGGACTTCATTTGACACAACCAAAGGGGAAAGGGCCTTTTGTGCTCTCATTGGCAGCAGCTGTTGTAAAAGGTCAGACATACTTTGGAAGTGCTATTGTTTCTCAGTTTCCAGTTTGAATCTGCTTCCTCTGTGCTAGATCTTTAAATAACTTTGACCATGCTGGGGTGGCATCTGTATAACTTGCCAAGACAGAACCATTGTCTCTTGCTACTGTTCAGTCGACCCCAAAGATGGGGTTCAACAACTTGCCAAGTGAGTTGAACTATGTAATGGAGGCTTTTCTTAAAATAGTAAAAGAAGCATAGAGTTGTAAGGGCTTAAAGAGATCCTCGAAAAACCAATGACATGATTTCTCTGATGCGGCATTAAATACATTTTCTTCCTGGGCTTACAGGGAGAACTCTGAATTATTATTTATTTATCTGGCAATAGAATGGAGACAAATGTCTTATATGTTGTATTGTCATAATACATAAACATAAGCTAATCTCTCTCCTGCTAATTTTCTTTTGGACAAAGGTAGCCAAAAGCTAAGAGAATTTTATTCTACTTTGATAGTGTCTGCACTATTCAGGGATTAGAAAGCATCCAACTAAACTTTTAAACCCAATTCAAGCACACTGCAATGCTGAATTTGATTACTGAGAATTAAATCCCACTGAATTCAATAGGCATTTTGTTCCATAAAAGCACAGGTTTGCACCCTTAACAGGGTTCAGTGAGAGACTAAGGAGAAAACAAAAACAACATTGAATTCATTCAAACACAGCCAATCTTCTACGACAGCTTCACCTCTTTTTTTTTAACCAACAGGTTCTTCAGTATGAAAAAGTAGGAAAAGCATGATCTTGAGATCTTTCTCCCTTTCACCTAACTACAGAAGATTCCTTCCCCTGCCCTGTTTTCCTATGATGGTGTCTTCATCACTTTCTTAATTCTGGAATGTGAAAAACTTTCAATCTATGAATTCATTTTGCTGCATATTTTGAACAAAGTATTTCATGCATCACATTCAGATTTACTTTCTATTTTTAAAATTGTGATTTGTTGAAACCTTAAAAGGAAGGTCTTCACAGAAGGTCAATCCATATAATGTCTGCCTTAATATACTACACTAATATACTGCCTGCAAATCAATCACCGCTTAGTGATATATGAGAATCCAGCTATTATCTTGACAATGCCATCATATTAATGCTGAGAAAGGCCTACTGCTTCCCTTTTTGCAATGGGGAGGATTTTGGGGTTGAGTCACAAGCATACATGATACCAACTTTTAGGTCCTACAATTCTGTGGCTAATATTGGCAGAAGATTGGTCAGGAGTGACGTCTGATTGTTTAGCTTTTGCCTTGGTCTACAGTCAAACTCTGTCAGTATGCTTAGGTTATGGTTTATTGTGATGAGAAATTAAGCAATTGTGCTAATTCAATATCTCAGGGGCTGCCAGAAAGAAGAGGAGGTCAAACTATTTTCCAAAGCATCTGAAGGCAGGGCATAAAGCAATAGATGGAAACTAATCAAGGAGAGAATCAATCTAGAATGAAGGATAAATATTCTGACAGTTAGAACAACTAATCAGTGGAATGACTTGTCATTCCACGTTATACTGTTACTACAGCCAAAATTCAATCAACCATGGATGGTATGGTGAAGAAAAAACTGAACCTGAGTTTCTATACATTCTGAGATGGGAATGACTCTTATTGGCCTTTAGGTAGATAGAAACTTTTGATCAATATGTGGACTTCCCATATGAACATTGAGGGATCTATGTACTGTGTGTGTGTGTGTGTGTGTGTGTGTGTGTGTGTGTGTGTGTGTGTTTGTTTCTCTCACACATTTCTATATGACCTATCTCACCAAAGTAGCTCTAAGGAATCCTTCAGTTCTTATGAGAAGAAAAACAGTGACTCTAAGTTCCCATGCAAAGTGACCTAGGCTCTCAAACTTCATGACTGGGTTCAAACAATAAGGAAATGTAGGCTAAAATGGAATGATCATTGAAACATAATAAAAAGCAACAGCCCACAATTAACTTTTTGTGTCTTGTGTGAACTTGTATACATTCTATCTCCAATTGTTTATATTATTTTTGACTTCATACCCAATATTATTTTTGTTCTTCTTTTAGTGAAAAATCCCTCCGTTTCAGTCTGTCTCTGTCTCTGTCTGTCTGTCTGTCTCTCTCTCTCTCTCTCACACACACACACACAGACAGACAGACAGATAGATATAGAGATTTGTGTTGCATTTCTGCTGATAAATAAATGAAGGGAGACTAGTATAGATCTATTTCAAACTATTTAGCTCTCATCAGCTAGCCATACCCTTACTGGGATTCAAACCTGAGTTGTTTTTACATATTAGGCAATTATATTAACCTCTAAGCCACAAGGTCTCCTCCCTTATCAGCTGAGCCAAGGAAATAATTAAGTGTTATGTCAAAGCACCTGGTATACCCAAAGCTTGTGGCTTAAAGGTTAAAAGATAGGGATAGATATAGATATAGGTATAGGTATAGATACAGATACAGATATAGCATTTAATTTCTGTGCATGGATATTTTTCTGCACATATTCAGCATGAGTTTAGTATTTTATTATTCAGTTTGATTGTCCCCAGGGCAACAATGAAAGAAGAAGATCATGAGTCAAAGAAATTCAGTTTGGAACATAATTCCTAACCAGCTTTGTGGGGGAGATAGGAATTTTAGGATTTTGGCTGGAATTTGAGGAGGTGGTTCAGCTGTGAACTATATTAGGCATTTTAACTGACCTGGATGGTCATTGAATGGAAAAGCACCTACAGCAAATGTGGATGCTATAAATTTGACCCCAGGCTCAGTCAGAAGGAATTTAGGAATTTCTGTGATACATTATACAAGAGGCTGAATCTTTGAAGGATAGCTATTGCAGTTAGTGGACTCAGGAACTGCAGATATAGGATTATAGGATTTTTCTGTTTTTTACTGGCTCTTCATTTGTTTCTAGCTATGAACCAAGCACTGGTTTTAACTTCTAAATCCCTGTTTATTTAAAGCCCAGCTTTGCAGCTGGACAACCATGTACTCCAGCCTCCAGCATGTACAGTCATAATGCTCTGGGAGGTAGCCCAATCATTACTCTACTTGGTATTATTAGTTACATCTAGTAGAAGGGAATGAAAGAAAGAAGGAATGAAGAAACGGATAGAAGGAAAGTTAAAGCACCAGCCTCAACTTTAATCTATATTTCAGATCATGCCTTTGGATCTCAAGTAGATCCCAGAGGAATTTTGGGGGAGAACAAATGATAGTTGGTTGCATCCCCATGGAAGTAGGCCATTTACCCAGATAATGGAATGGAGAGTATCTTAGGGTGAGACACCGTAGGGGAGCTGGGGAAACAATAGAAGGGAGACAGAGAAAAATGGGGCACTGAAGGCAGGTCCATTGGGAGCTTGGAACCTGGAAGAAGCATGTCAAGTCATTGATAGAAACTCAGTCTTAATGAACTCCGTAAAAATGAGATTGGGAAATTTATCAGACTGGTCCCAGATAAGTAGGGAAAACCCATTCGTGAAATCTGCATAGTTCTTTCTTTCCCAGATTTGCAGGCTGCACACATAAAAAACTTGAGAGAAACACCTTTACCAGTTGACCTGCTTTAAGATTGTCCAGCTCTCATGCCAGCCATGTTGGGAGTGTGCCCTTAATATGCTTGCCACATTCCAAGCTTGCCATTGTGCCCATACCTTTGATTGGGTTCTTCTTCTAAATCGGGGGGGTGAGGGCAATCATGTTGGCTGAGGAATTCTGGGAACTGAAGTCCTCAAGTCTGAAAATTGCCAAGGTTGGATATTTCTGTTCTAAACCATGGAGAAATTTTATCTGGTGTTTAAGAAAACTTGATAGCACATAATCCCTTCTAAAAGGTCATTTGTTCACCCACAGTATTTTTTCAAAGTCTCCCTCTAGTTTAGATGCACAGACTTTCTTTGCCAACTTAATAGAATAAGAGAGTTGGAAGGGACCTTGGAGGTCTTCTAGTCCAACCCCCTGCTCAAGCAGGAAACCACTGCCATTTCAGGCGAAGGGTTGTCTAATCTCTTCTTTAAAATCTCCAGTGTTTGAAGCACCTGCAGACTCTGGAGGTAAGACATTCCACCGATTAATTGTTCTATCAGGAAATTTCTCCTTAGTTCTAGTTTTTATTTCTTGCCTTCACATTTGAGTGAGTTAATGATGAAAAGGCCTTTTCAGTGTCACATTCTTTGGAAACACGCAATGGAAAATACCCCTTAGAAATATGCACCACGTGCCAAGCATTGTTCTCCTGCTGCCCTGGATTTTTCCACTTCATTTTAATAATTTTATAAGAGGATATTAACATTTTCCTCTTTGACTTCATGGTAGGTCATAGATGCTTTCCATGGAGCTCTACTAATTCAATTATGTTCTGTTTTGTTCTCTATATTGTTAGATTCTACCTTTAAGACAAATAACCCATCCATGTTTCACTCTCTTTTTAAATAAATTCGCACTTCCTGTAATTGTTGTTAACCATTTTACATTATATGTACTCATTAGAAAGGCAGAATAGGAATATTGATCGGGTAAAAAAATAACAATGAATGTCTAGGCCTGGTTATTCTATTTTATAGATTCTGCATTGTAAACATTCTACACCTTTAGTAGAGTAATGGTGGAAAAGGTTCCACCACAAAACCGCGGTAGACAAAAGCGCGGTCGACGAAAGCGCGTATGTGATGTCATCAGAGCGCGACGAAAAAGATCGAAAAATGTAAAAATAAAACGAAAACCTTACCCTAACCCCCCCAAACCTAACCCTAAACCTAACCCTTAACCTAACCCTAAACCTAACCCTAAACCTAACCCTTAACGTAACGAAAAACCTAACGCTAACCCTTAACCTAACGCTAAACGTAACGCTAACGCTCTAAACCTAACCCTAACCCTTAACCTAACCCTAACCCTAACCCTAAACCTAACCCTTACCTTTATGTGAATCGGCTTGCTGTAATTTAATTTTTATTTCAATTTTTCGATCTTTTTCGTCGCGCTGTGATGACGTCACATACGCGCTTTCATCGACCGCGCTTTTGTGGAACGCGGTTTGGATGGGTCACGGGTGGAAAAAGCAGTTTAATTAGTAAAAGAGACATAACTGAAGACAAAGATAAAATTCAGTTAGAGATTTGTTCCTCCTGCAGAGCAGCCAAGTAGCTACTTTTTGGAGAAGGAATCAAGGTGGAGTTGGCTGTTACTTAAATCAAGGAGGGAGGGAGGGAGGAAGGAAGGGGGAAAGGAAGAAAGGGGAGGGGAAGGAAGGAGAGAGGAGGGAAGGGAAAGGAAAGGGAAACAGAAAAGAGGAAGGGAGGGAGGGAGGGAGGGAGGGAGGGAGGAAGGAAGGAAGGAAGGAAGGAAGGAAGGAAGGAAGGAAGGAAGGAAGGAAGGAAGGGGAGAAGGCAGGGGAGGGACAAGAAAGGAATGGGGAAAGGAAAATAGAAGAGAGGGATGGAAGGAAGGGAGGAAATGGAAGGAAAGGGGAGAGAAGGGAAAGGAAGGAGGAAGGAAGGAAGTGGGGGGAGGGGGAGGGAGGGAAGGAAGGAAGGAGACCAAGGTAGCCTAGGCAATGAGTCTTTATATAAAGACTCAAAAGCTTATATAAAGACTCACATTGCGTTTTTTTTCCAAGTCCAAAGTTACATCTGCCCAAAGCATCCCAGCATCTGTTCCTTCCAGGTATTCCTACACCCCAAGCATACAGATCAAATGCCACCCCACACAGACACCCATGGGCATTGCTAGGTGCCCACATGCTAATCTCCCTTCTATATCCTCACCTGGGAGTAGAAAGGTCAAAGATCTTGCTGGCTCTCTGAGCAAGCAAGCACTGGCTTCTGCAGGAGCAGGGGTAGCATGGCAAGTTGGGAGCCCTTATAATGAGGTAACCAGATACCTCTCTCTCTCTCTCTTCCTCCCCACTTGGCCCCACACCCCTTGTGTGGGATTGCTGTGATTTGTTGAGAGGAAAATGACAACGGGTATGAGGTTGATCCTGCATTCCTGGGACAGAATGTGCGGGATGGTAAAGGAACAAAAGAAGCTCCTGAAAACTGAGATTGTTCTCCTTGGAAGCAGGCAGGGAAAGGTCTGGTTGCCTTCTCCTGCAGCCACTGGAAACTCTTTTCAAATGTTCTGACATCTGAAATTCTGCTACTTTTAAACATGGATTGATCTACCAAGTTTTTCTACCCATGGTTTAAGCAAGAAATAAGAATAGAATGGTTTTACTTAGTGTGTGTGTGTGTGTGTGTGTGTGTGTGTGTGTGTGTGTGTGTGTGTGTAAATTTACATATAAGTATATCGAACACAGTGTCACCATCCTGGCGTTTCATCTGCTGTAAAAACCAAAGTGGAAAGACAAATACCATATATACTACTTACACAGTGCTAGTCTTATACAATTATTTTTGAGCAATGTATTCGTTCTAATACATATATAATATATCCTTCCACGTTTACTTAGCCTAGATTTTTCAGGTTCCGACTCCCACCTCATGTTTCCAGCCATTGATAAAATCTGTTCCATGTTTCATAATATTCCGTTGTTTTTTTAATTCTAATGTTAGTCTAGCCATTTCTGCACATATTAATTTCTTCCTTATTATTTCCTTTTCTGAAGGTTTTTTTTTTCACTTTTCCATTGCTGTGCATACACCATTCTTGCTGCTGTCAGGATGTGAGGTATTAGGTATTGCTATAGCCTTCTGTTATAATACCTAATAAAAATAATTCTGGCTTAAATTCTATACGTTATCCAACCATTTTTTTCTAGCCACATCTGAATTTGTAACCAAAATTTCCTTGCTTTTTTACAGGTCCACCCCATGTGGTAATATGTGCCTGGTGATTGCTTACATTTCCAGCATTTTGAGGATGTGTTGCTATATATTTTAGCCATCTTTAGAAGAAGAATATAGAAAACTTGAGATAGAGTTACAAAAGGAACCACATAAAAGAAACTTAAAACAGCAAATGGATCTAACTAAACACAAAGTTTTACTTAGTTTTAATAGCTCTACTTTTTCTTTTTTCTTTTCATGTTTTATTGAAGTTTATTACAAAATACAAAGAAAACCAAAGGTAATAAAATGATGTTTCAAGCCTAAAGTACAGACACAGTTTCCAAGTGGAAACAAAACTGGATAAATTCTTTTCTTTGATTAAAACCGTTTTGCCCTCTCTGTCCACTCCATCACTTCTTCCCTAACAGTTCTACTTTTTCAAATGTCTGTGCCATTCTCTTGGCGAAAAATATATATAAAGCAATTGGCTGTTGCCTTTTCTTGACCTACAGTATTTGTTCAGCTTCCAGTCTTGGCTTACAGCCTAGAAATTCCAATGTAGTACAAGTACTAGGGAAAAATATTTGACAGTTTTTGAGGCTGGACAAAGTCCCTCACTGAGGTCAATAAATCTGTTAATTTATAAAATAGGAGCATTCAATAGATGTTCTTGAGGTCACAACCTTTCATTATTAGATACTTCCAAAAGGTGGTAGGGTTACCCTCGTCACAGGACGGTGAAAGGATTCTGTGATGAGGTTATTAATGTAGAGATTGAAATATTCGATCTCATTCTGGAGGAATGGTTGGTGAAGTTGGCAGATTTTGCTGAAATGTATTGTTGTTGTTAGTTGTGAAGTTGTGTCTGACCCATCGTGACCCCATGGACAACATTCCACCAGGCCTTCCTGTCCTCTACCATCCTACCATCCTCTGGAGTCTGATTAAACTCACGCCGACTGTTTCATTGATTCCATCCAGCCACCTCATTCTCTGTTGTCCTGTTCTTCTTTTGCCTTCAATCTTTCCCAGCATTAGGCTCTTCTTCAGTGAGTCCTTCCTTCTCATTAGGTGGCCAAACTATTTGACTAAATGGATACCTTTTTTCTAATCTTCTTTGATTAGATAAAAGACTTGTTCTGCATTTTTTGATGAGAGGAAGTTCCTTATCAACTGTTTTGTGTAAAAATTTTTTTAAAAAGGTACTTTCAAGTTATGTTTTTGATTATTAGATGAGATAAGAATAATTTAATGTAACTTTAGAGAGAGAGGCCAAAATATAATTTGTACTTAAAAGTGCTGTGTCGAATACTTGAATATTTTTTCTTTCTTTTTTCTTTTCTTGCACTTTTTGCTTTCTCTTTGGTGTCTTTTGTTTCTTTCTTTTTCTCTATATTAGTGTGTATTAGTTTTTATCTTTTTGTTAAAAGCTTTTAATAAAAATTGTATATAAACAATTGATTTATGATGATTGTAGATTATATATGACTTCCAAGTCTTTTTTTTTAATGGCAGCTTAAAGCTAAAAGTTTGTTTTGCAATAGCTAATATTACATAATGGGTAGCAACTATTCCTGCTACCGGGTTCTGACAGATAGTATGAAAATTAATGAACTGCACAGTAATAGTTTTATTTTACAATAACGGTTTATTGACGCAGTAGAAAAAAAAACAGGACATCCTCTTTTATTAAAAAGGCAAACAAGAGTCAACATGAAAACCACAGAGAAAGAGAAGAATATGGAGTCATTCTGCAATAAATAGAAATATCTAGAGCAGGATCCCCAACCCATGATCTGTGGATCGCTACCAATCTCTGGGCCATTGGAAAGGGGTGGGGGGTTGCATGCGCATGCACAGTGGCGGGGGTTGCACATGCATGTGTGGGGCACTATGCACACATGCATGGGGGAGGGAGCAACGCGGCAGTGTGTGGCACTCCCAACGTGCCCTGTTTTGGTCCCAGGAGGTTTCAGGGAGGGCTGCCAGGCTAAAAATGGGGCACATGGGGGTCACACACATGTGCGTGGAGAGTGGGGGATCACACGCAAGGGGTGGGGGACCATGGGGGTAATGCATGCATGTGCAGGGGGCAGGGCACATTTCATTATGGGTGTGGGGACATGCATACACAGTCATACACATGTGCGATTTCAACACACAAGGACAAAAGATTTGATCACTGATCTCGAGGAAGGTGTGGCAGTGTGGCAGGGAATTCTGGGTTGTGATGTCAACATCTCTGGAAACTACCATAAAGGACTTACAACAGGTACAATGGCACTGAAAAAAGTTACTTAAAAATTACTATAAAGTTACTACAAAAGTTACTATAAATGTTTTTCTGCACTTAAGACCTTTGCAGTGATCAAATTTCCGATTCTTGGCAACTGACTCATATTCATGACGGTTGCAGTGTCCTGGGGTCATGTGATTCCCTTTTACAACCTTCTGACAAGCAAAGGCAATGGGGAAGCCAGATTCACTTAACAACCGTGTTACTGAATTAACAACTGCAGTGATTCACTTAACAACTATGGAAAAAGAGGTCGGAAAATGGGGCAAAATTAACAGCATCTATCTCTCAATTGTCATTGTAAGTCAAGGACTACCCAACTGGAGTAGCTGGATATATGAATGTTGGTGTTTCCACCTCTCTTATATTTGTGAACTCAGTAATGTGGAGATATTTTTGTGCACATTTCTCTAAATACACAGCCTTTTGTTTGAGGGTTTGCTGAATTTACCCAGCTTTTGCAAACAAATATGTGACATTACGAATGAAAAGTTATTAACATTAAAAATGTTAATGATTATAGACATATTCTGTGTGATAATAATTTTTCTTCAGAAAGTGACAAACTGCACTGTAAAATTCAAAAATGCTTACATGTAGTCCACAACCTATGACTCCAACTGGGACCAGAATTTTGGTGCTAAGCAAGACAGCTGTTAAGTGAGTCATGCCTGATTTTGCAAAATTCTTTGCCATGGTTGTTAAGTTGCAATTGTTAAGGGAACCAACTCAGTTGTTAAGAGAACCTGGCTTCCCCCACTGACTTTGCTTGTCAGATGTCGCTGAGATCTGCAAATGGTGATCACACGACCCAGGGATGCAGCAATTATCATAAATACATTGGCAAATGCACAAATTAAATATACACATCAAAAATGAAGTTGCATTGCATTCAGCTCTCAAAAGATAACTATTATGCATATGTCCACATATTCACATATATTATATGACACAGAGAAACAACACAGTCTAATTTGGATGTATACATGTATATGGTGAGAAAACCGAATCTTGTGAATTTACCAGATGGATGGCATAGGGAACAAAGCTGTTACAGATTCTAGTAACCTCCTTCCAAAGGGGAGTAACAGAAACAAACCATGAAATAGTTATCTGGGGTCTCTAACAATGCTTCGAGCCCTAAGAACACAGCACTTATAAGCAGTATCCTGAATAACGGGAAGCAAGTTTCTTATAATCTTCTCAGCTGTCCTTACCACTCTCTGTATGGACTTTCTATCTGAGGCACTACTGCCATCAAACCAAACAGGGATGTAGTTTGTTAAAATGCTCTCAATCGCGCCTTTGTAAAAAGTGGCCAGGACAGGAGGAGAAAGATGTGCTCTGCTCATCCGACTGATTGTAAATGCCAGTGCCATTGTAATTTTGAACAGTCACTAAACAAACAGTAGTAAGTCAAGGACTACCTGTGCACTTCAAGGATAAACTACATAATCTTCTTTTAGCATATTATAAGTATTATTCAGCAATGCCTGAAATTGGACACTGAGGTCTAATTCTGGCTAGGATGAAGAGAGAGAAAATAAGAACTGTCTTTCTCTGAGGCAGTTGCTTTCTTTAGCAGTATTCTTGCCTGTTATATCATAGCGGTTGAAAGCTTATATTCAGAGGCCCTTGTAGGAAAGACAATTGGCATCAACAGCAAAGCAAAGAATAGAAATCCATGCTCTCTACCTCCCACCCATTGTTCCCTTAGTGGGATGCCAATGTAACAAGAGACCTCCCAGCTGTTGGGAGAAAGATAAACTTAGCCCATTGCATGTGTGAGAGTGTGCATGTGTATGTCAGAGGGAGAGAGATGGAGGATGGGAGGCAGATAGGATTCTGAATTTGGAGGGGGAGGAATTAGATTAGAATTTGATTAGAAGACTGAGTACCCGTCAGACGAAAGGAGTAAGCAATAGGTGCAGATATTTCCCTTGCTTGCGTAGAAAGTTAGCACCAACCCCTCTCATAAAAGAATGAAATGTTTTGGGCAATATTTTAAAAAGACAGGATAAAATATTTCATCTAAAAGAGAAATAAGACACTCTTAAGGGAGACAGAAACTCAGAGCCCCAGCTCCCTTCTCCCAAGCAGATATTTTGTGACCATTAAGAAAGATTGGGCCAGCCTATCTACAAAACAAAAGACCTTCAATTCCAGGGTGAAGGGATTAAGACATGACCCTTCAGGATATAATAGGATTAATCCACTAAGACACAGACTCACTAGTTGCACAATCTCCTAAGGACACTGCATCACCCCCAGCAAACTTCAACCAAACTTCTCAGACAACCTAGAGAGTCAGCTATGACTCTACATAACCCTTGCATGGCCCCGTAGGAGACTGACAACAGACAATAGAATAGATGTTCTTGCACAGGAACAGGAAGCTCAAGTGCAAAGCCCAAGACAAGGTATAAAAACCTCTCATTCTCAACTTTGTGTGGTCAGCTGCCCAGAACAATGTGCTTGGTGGTTATGCTTCTACTGTAGATGGGCATGGCCAACTCAATGTCACTCACATCAAGGGGTGCCTCACCAGCATCTACTCACCCTGCTCAGTGAGCACCTCATTGAGGACTATGAGCATAGGCTTTCCAAGCAGAGGAAAGAACTGCAGGAGTGCAAGGCCAGGTACCGGTGCCTGGAGCTCAGTGGGCTGAGATGGTCAGTCAGTTCTAGGCCATTATGCAGCCCCACTGGAACAAGGCTCTCCGGCTCTTTGACACCAGTGGCACTTCCCTCCAGCCTTCGCCTAAAGCCCCACATCAGAAGGCCAAAACAGACCCCAAAACAGAATTTCTGCTCCCCTCTGCCCCGCACAAAAAGACCCAGAAGGGGGGGGGGAGACTCTCTTGAGTCTGTTAGCCAATGTAGATGTAAAGTCACTGTTTAGTCACGATATTGGTCTATAGTTTTAATTAAGGTTGGGTCTTGCCCCTTTTTAGGTATTAATGTTGGTTGGTTTTCATGATTCCATTATCTTGCAAGATATAATTCATTGAATTCTGGAGGTGTTGTGATAATAGATAATTGATCATTAAAACTTTTATCATAAATCCCCGGAAGACCATCTGGCTAAGGGTCTTTGCCTAATTTGGTTATTTTTTATAACTTGTGAAATTTCCATCATCGTGATTGGTCTAGCCATAAAGCCTCTTTGCATATCTGTAAACATGCTAGGTTCTGTTTTTGGAAATAACCTTCTATTTTTTTTCCAATAAAATGTCAGACTCCTTCTATAAATCAAAATTGTAATGATAAAGGTTTTTTGTATTGCAAAATTATCTGTTATAATTTTGTCACCCTCCTGGAGTTTCAAAATTATCTTTCTCTCTCCTTCCTTCTTTAATATCTATGCCAACTACCTTCCTGGCTTATTTGCATGTTCAAAGTTAAAGAAATTCTTAAAGAAATTAAATGTATTAAATTAAATGCCTTAAAGAAATTCAATGTATTCTCTAATTCTCTAACTTTATAGATAGATAATTGCTGGCGAATAAGTTTAATTTTGTGTAGAATGCTTATCTTTGTAGGTAGAAATTATTCTTCCTTACTTTTAATTTCCTGTAAGATCTTGGATGGATTTTATCCTACAAAGAGAAACTTTTCACAAAAAACTTGAATTTCTAGTCGAGGCAGGTGAGTTGTTTACTTTTCCTTTTCCAAATGTAGCTGAGACTGTAATCATTTATTTAAACCACAGGTATATTTGCTGACCATATAATCAGATTTAAAGTTGCTGGGAGATGAAGAGAACAATTAGTAATCATGTTACTAATTGCCAGCCACAACATAAATAAACGTCAGGAAATGCATTAAAAAGCGAATTCTCAGCTAATTTGGATAACCGCTTAGATAGCACTTTTTGTCCTATAATAAGGTAAGGTAAGGTAAGAAAACAGGGTTGGAGACTGTTAGGGGCTACACCTGCACGTGTTCTGCTATTCATTGAAACAATTTACCGGTAGTTCTATTCAAATTTTGCATGGATCTGAAAAAATGGTATAACTCTTTTAAAGTCTGCCCTCCCCTTATTTATAGGGTGACCTTTTTCACAGCTGTGACTCTTGGCAGGGTGCAACATAAAAACCAACAACTAAAATAATCCAAAATAATATATCCCTGAAGTTGCAAACAGAGCAGTGGCATTAAATGGGTACAATGAGGACTGCCAAAAACTGACAGGGTCACGGCATTCTGGACTAGCTGCAACTTTCAAATGCTCTTTAAAGGTAGTCCAGGGTAGCACATTGCAGTAATCCACACAGAAAATAAACAAGGAGGGAGACCTCCTTGCTGAAGAATGAGTGCTATCGATGCACACCTGGGTAAAAGTCCTCCTGGCATTGCCTGATCCCTTTTCTTTGAGGAGTAATTGGGAATCCAGGATTGACCCCCAAATTGTATCCCCATTCAACTGGGGAAGTACAGCCCCATAAAGAGTTAAAGATGGAACATCTCCAAATTAGGGGTGAAGATCTTAAAACCACAGCCACTCAGTCTTGGCCGGATTCAGCCAAAGACTGTTCTCTCTTATCCAAAGCCACAGAGCCTCCAGGCTTTGGGAAAGAACCTGGATGGCATCATGTGGTTAACCTAGGGGTCAGCAACCTGTGGCTCTGGAGCTGCATGTGGCTCTTTCATTCCTCTGCTGCGGCTCCCTGTTGCTCAAAATATGCATCACAACCACAAATGTGCAACATCTGCCGGCACACAATTTTTTGACCTTTTCAACCCCCGGTAGGCCAACTGTGAATAAATGCAAGAAAAGAAAAGTTTTGGAAGAAAACAGAATGTTTAATTCAACTACATGTCATGATTTTGTGGCCGTTCAGGAAATAGTCAGGCACAGGAAAGGTTTTGTGGCTCCTGGTGGTTCTTTTTCTGTGAGAAATGGGTCCAAATGGCTCTTTGAGTGTTTAAGGTTGGGTTAGCCCCTGGATTAGCCCATGACAAGGATGTATATTTGGGTGTCTTTGTTATACTGATAGTTTCTGACCCATGTTGATGGATGACCTCAACTACAACTCCATGCAGATGTTAAGTAAGAGCAGAGAGAAAGAGGAGCCTTGTGGCAACCCACAAAACAGAGGCCCCCAGACTTGATGATTCCCATCTACCAACACTGACTGGAACCAGCCCCGAAGAAAGGAGGAAAACCATCAACGTACCATGACATCTACTCCCAATTCCTGAGTCAGCTCAGAAGGATAGTATGATCCTGTTCTGACCCAGGCTTCCTTAGAAAGCAAGAAGCAAGATCTTGGTCCTGACAAAACCTCTTTTATTTGCATGACTCTGAATTCCTTTCATTCACAGTCAGCAAGGCTTTAGCAAACAGTTGTCAGATCCTCTCCATTAGATAATTAGGAAAGAAGACCACGAGACTCCATGAGTAGAAATCAAGTGTACTTTTACTAATTATAAATGATTAAAGGCATAGCGAAGCGAAGTCTGATTATTTAGGCGCGAAAGCGATTGATATATAGAATAGCCCATTCCCCACCCCTTGGCATCACAGTTACAGTCCAATCATAATTCTCCCAAGTGTCAGGTGTGAGATAACTTCAAAAGGCATCACGAAGATGGAATGTCGGTGCCGTTAGTCCTGGCGGGAACCTCCTACGCATGCGTAGTCCGACAGGCAGCTGAACTCCAGAACCTTCCTCCAGCACAATGAGTAACCCCTCCCAAATACCATGCCCTCCCTCCCCGTTTCATGGCAGTCGAAGCAACAGCAAAGCAGAGGCTGACAACAGTCTTGCAGAGGAATGTTTATCCACATGCACTTTATCTCATTTAGAGCACTGCCAGATAACACAGGGCAAAGCAAAACTTGGCACAGAATCTCTTACAACCACTAACAGAACTTTCCGGACCAAATGACCGAATGATTGATTTCCTGCAAAAGCCCACTCCCCGTTTGTTCCTCTTTTTTTTCCTATGGGAATGACCAATCACCTCCAAGGTCTGGCTTTACTCCTAAGTCGATCCTGCTTTCTTAGTTTTTCTTATCCTTCTGGCAGTTCTGTGCATGTGCACACTGGGAACAGGCTCCAGCTGTTCTTCTGCCTCACTGCTGTCTACCTCCCTCTCTGCCTCTAATGCAGAGCCCTTCATTTCATTTTTCATTTGTGTTTATTTGTATGCCGCCCTTTTCCCTGGGGGGACTCAGGGCGGCTCACAATCAAAAGGAAGGGGGGAAACAGACTTTTACATATAGACAGTACATGATTAAAACACAACATTCATACCATTCGGGCGGGTTACAATCTTTAGCCCCAGGCCTGACAGGATAGCCAGATTCTAAGGGCTGTGCGGAAGGTCTGAAGGGTGGTGAGGGTACGAAGCTCCACGGGGAGATCATTCCATTGGGTCGGAGCTACCACCGAGAAGGCTCTCCTCCGCGTGGTGGCCAGTCGGCATTGGCCAGCGGATGGAACTCGGAGAAGGCCTAAACGATGAGATCTAATGGGTCGTGTGGAGGTGATCGGCAGTAGGCGGTCTCTCAAGTACCCAGATCCACTACCATGAAGGGCTTTATAGGTGGCAAGTAGCACCTTGAAGCGTATCCGGAGATCGACAGGTAGCCAGCGCAGCTCACGGAGGATAGGTGTTACGTGGGTGAAGCGAGGTACACCCACAATCGCTCGTGCGGCTGCATTCTGGACTAGCTGAAGTTGCCGAATACTCCTCAAGGACAGCCCCATGTAGAGCACATTGCAGTACTCTAGCCTAGAGGTCACAAGGGCACGAGTGACTGTTGTGAGAGCCTCCCGGTTCAGGTAGGGGCGCAACTGGTGCACCAGGCGAACCTGGGCAAATGCCCCCCTGGTCACAGCTGACAAATGGTGTTCGAAAGTCAGCTGTGGATCCAGGAGTGCTTGTTTGAGCTTTCCTCAACACCCAGGACTGGCCCATGTTCCTCCCCAACCTCCTCACTATCTGACTCTTCTGCCAGCTCCACTGGTTGCTAGTGATCCACAACAGATCCATAGTTGCGATTTCTCCGCGGGTGGTTCATGAAGCCAATGAGGAAAGAAGACTCGGACACGAATTTCCTTCGGGACGAAACCAACCCAGAACGAAGTCTGGGGGTCCTTTTTATTGAGCATACACAAGGGAGGGGTGGATTCACATAGCCAATGGGGACCAATCATGATTGTGCAAGTTCACTGGAACTTCCTGGGAGGAGCCTACTGGTGGGGGCAGCAAAAAATCAGCTGCCTCCGAATTCCTGGCTACGTACCTGTTTAGAGGATCTTCCATCTGACGTCTTATCAGGTTTTCTTATCCTTCAGGCAAGAAGGAAAGAAGAAACTGTTTTGCTGGCAAATGCTCTTCGATTTTTGCAGCTTTTGTGCTTGCAAGGATTGGGGGGCTAGCCCAAGGCAGAACAGTTGTCCGTGCTGGGAACTTCAAACTGCCTTGTGCAGGACAAAGTAGGTCTCTCCCACTCTGCTCAAAGTTTTGTTTGATTTAATCTTATCACGAGCTGAATCCGTTTACTGCGTGGACAATAATTGCTTATCAACATTTTAGCTTCTTTTCTTTTTCTACTGCATGGACAATAATTGCTTATCAACATTTTAGCTTCTTTTCTTTTTCTCCTCCGAAAAATTATTTACTCAGAGGCTTTTAAAATGGCGCCGAGCAGGCTGGTTTCTCCGGTAATAACAAACACTTTTTGCTAATCCTCACAAGAATTCAAAACAAAAGAGATTGCTTATCATTTGTTTTGGTTTCACAATAGAAGAATTTTACTCCTTCATTAACCTTGCTTAACTGGAAGTTAAATGGTGATGAATCTGCTGAACGGTCTTGTTACAATGTTTACTCACTGAAAGTTTTGCCAAGCTTTAAACTTCAAAATAAAAGCCTCTTTACTTAAAGCTGCATATTCAGGCAATAGAGTTTTATTAACTGCAGGCAGATAAATTTTGAAATGGCCTCAAAACCAAATATTAATTTGAAGTCGTCACCCTCTACTTCCAGGGGCACATCCTCAGTGCCTGGCACAAAGCTGCAGCCTCCGCTTCCTACGCCCCCTGCTGGGGATGTGTTAACGAAAGAATTTTTTCTGAGTAATATAAGCGAGGCTCTTAATGCACAGACAATTAAAATGGAAGATAAATTTAGAGATAATAGAGAGGAGAGAAAAGAGGAAATAAAAGAAATGAAAGAAGAAATTAAAAGTGAAATAAAAGGACTTAAACAGGAGCTGTATGAGAAATTTGACGCTAAGGTTGATAAAATTAGAGACGACATGCTGAGTCTTGTAACTGTATTAACAGAACATATTTCTGGAGTGGAAGATACTCTAGAGGTTCTTAATGATGCCAATGCTAACTTGACATTGAAAACAGAGGTGGTGGAACAAAAAGTGGAAAATGCTGAAAAAGAAATTATTATGATACAGTACCAACAAATGGAGTTCGCATTAAGAGTAAGGGGGCTGCGTGAGGAGAAACAGGAGAACCTGAAACAGATCCTATCGGAAGCTTTTGACCGCCTGATGGGAAGACCAGGGACCAATCAAGACTGGCAAATTGACAAAGCTTACCGCGTTAATTCCTGGCTGGCAAAGCAGAAGCAGCTTCCTCGAGACATCGTTATATATTTTACTACAAGAGAGTTTAGAAATATGGTACTGCAAGCGTTTTATAACACTAAGCTTCAAATTGGCGGTCAAGACCTGGCTGTTTTGAAAGAGATACCACCTCAAATGTTAAGAGCCAGGAGAGACTACACTTTTTTGGTCGAAGAACTCAGAAATCGTCAGATACAGTATAGATGGGATGCACCATTCGGCATCATATTTACATTTGATAAGCAAAGGTACCGCCTCAACTCTGTATGGAAAGCCCGAGATTTTTATTATAATATATTGAAGGCTGGACACCCTGCACCATCTGGACCTAGAGAAAGACCACAAGAAGGACAGGATAGACAGCAAACTACACAACCACCAGACAAGATGGAGCATCTCTCTTCTCTAGAAGTGCAAGGTGCTATGGAACCAAGACCTAGCCGCATGACTACTAGATGTATGGAGAAACAAGCTAAAAAGCAACAGCATCAACAATCATCGGCCATCTATCAAGGAACTACAACAACAAATCTGGAAGCAGTGGGAGGAGCTAGACCTAAGGTTAAACAGGCCGTGCAGGAAGCTCTAAAAATGCTTCAACCAACCAAAGATGACAACTAAGATTTTAACATGGAATGTCAACGGACTGAACTCTCCACAGAAGAGGAAGAAAATATTTCATTATCTCAAACAGTTTAAGAACGATGTAATTTGTTTGCAAGAAACTCATATCAAGTCAACTGATCAAAAATATTTGATCAACTCAAAACTTGGTCAACATTTTGCAGCTTCTGTTATGGAAAAGAAGAATGGTATAGTTGTATACTTAAGAAAAGATATGAAAGCTGAATTAATAGAAGCAGATCCCTTCGGAAGATATATTGCTTTAGACTTAATCTTAGAAGGGAAAAAGACATTACTTTTGGGAATTTATGCTCCCAATCAACAGCAAGATAGATTCTATAGAAATCTTCATGCTAAATTAGTACAGTGGGACTATAGTTCCTGTATACTATTAGGTGACTGGAATGGAGTGATAGACACTAAGAGAGATAAGAAGATTTCCCGCCTAAATACCAAGATGCGAGCAAAGTTACCCAAATCTTTCTTTGACATTATGGATGATTTTGAATTGAGAGATATTTGGCGAGAAAGAAATGCAGAGGAATGTGACTTCACTTTCTTCTCGGACAGGCATCAATCCCTCTCAAGGATTGATTTTATTCTAACCACTAATGATTTGCTTTCTAGGGTCAAGAAAACAAAGATTGCAGCTAGGGTCCTTTCGGACCATAACCCAGTTTGGATGGAGTTGGGAAGGGTAGTGCAGGCAAGAAGGTCTTGGAGATTGAATGAAAACTTATTTAGATATGAAAAGTATATTAATGATTGTAAAAAATTACTATCTGAATATTTTGTTTTGAATATGAATAAGGGTACATCTATGGAATTTGTATGGGACGCAAGCAAAGCGTATATGAGAGGAGTTTTGATGAATATAAATAAAACACATAGAAATAAGCAAGGGTTAAAACGAACAGAACTGGAAGAGGAAATTAAGAGAAAAGAGCTGGAGTTAACAATGAACCCAGATGATACAAAGGTTAAGGAAGCTATTAACATATTAAAATCTCAATTTGACATGTTGATCTCTGACCAGGTAGCTACTAATTTATTATATGCAAAACACAATACTTTTTGTAATGCAAACAAACCTGGCAGATGGTTAGCTTATCAGATTAGGAAAAAAAGGAAAACTTGAAATATATCTAAACTGATTTACAGAGGGAAGGAGGTGTTTCAACAGGAAGAGATTCAAAAGGCTTTCTGGGAATTTTTTACAGAACTGTATAAAGGAGATAAAATTAATGGTTTAGACATAGACAAATATTTAGACAAAGAGAAAATACCTTCAGTTAGAGAAGAACACAGGCAAAAATTGAATCAACCAATAACCTCGGGGGAAATCCTGCAGGTAATTAAGCAATTAAAGTTAGGGAAAGCACCAGGTACAGATGGCTTGACAGCGGTTTACTATAAAAACTTACAGTTAGAAATGGTAGAACCTCTTAGAGAATTATTTAATATGATTCAAACGGAAGGTAAAGTCCCTCCATCTTGGAAGACAGCGTTTATATCTTTGATACCCAAAGAAGATCAAGATACTACTCAACCCAAAAATTATAGACCTATTTCATTACTGAATGTAGATTATAAAATTTTTACTAAAATATTAGCAAATAGGTTAATGTTGGTCACTCAACAATTGATACATACGGACCAAACAGGTTTTATACAAGGGAGACAGATGAAAAGTAATGTTAGATTAATTATTAATGCATTAGAATATTTGGGAAAGAACAACCAGATCCCTGCTGTGTTTATATTTTTGGATGCTGAGAAGGCCTTTGATCGAGTTAACTGGCAATTTCTGTTGAAGATACTGCAAAAAATGCAGATAGGAGATAATTTTTTACAGTCAATTAAAGCAATATACCAACAGCAAACAGCACAAATCATAGTCAATGGAAGTTTAACAGACTCTTTTCAAATTAGAAAAGGTACAAGACAGGGCTGTCCTTTGTCCCCATTATTGTTTATTATAACTTTGGAAGTATTGTTGAATAAAATACGGGGCTTGGATGGTTTAAAAGGGATCAAGATTAGGCAGCAAGAATATAGAGTCCGCGCTTTTGCGGATGATTTGGTCATAATATTGGAACAACCGCAGGAATCCAGTATGGTTTTAATGAATACGATTAATCAATATGGTCAAGTGTCGGGCTTTAAAATAAACTTAGGAAAAACCAAAATATTAGCTATAAATATGAATATTAAACAAAAGGAAGAATTAGGAGTGATGCTAGGATGTGAGGTAGTTAAAAAAGTCAAATATCTTGGAGTTAACATTTTAACTTCAAATGGGAAATTATATAAGCATAATTATGAACCACTTTGGCATAGCATACAGACAGAGATGAAAAAATGGGAGAAATTGCACTTATCTTTGCTGGGTAGGATAGCGGCAGTGAAAATGAACATTTAACCAAAATTTTTATTTCTTTTCCAAATGTTACCTATACTTAAAAAAGATGCGAACCTTTTAGAATGGCAGAAGGGTATCAACAAATTTGTGTGGGCAGGAAAGAAGCCGAGGGTAAAGATGAAAATAATGCAAGATGTACGTGAGAGAGGAGGATTGAAACTACCTAATTTAAAACTATATTATGATGCAGTGGCATTATCTGTAATTAGTGATTGGATTCATTTAACCAATGATAGAATATTGAACATTGAGGGACACGATCTGGTATTTGGTTGGCATGCTTACCTGTTATTCAACAAAAAATTGGATAAGAACTTTAAAAGTCATATTTTAAGAAATGCTTTATTGCGGGTTTGGAAGAAATACCAATACAAATTAAATGACAAGATACCCATGTGGGCAATTCCTAGACACGCAATTGTAAATATGAATGCAGCACAAAAACAGGACAGAATTACTTACAGACAGCTTCTTACCTCGGAAAGGGGGGTATTACAATTAAAATCTTTAGAGGTATTAAAAGAGGAGAAGGTAGTTCAAACATGGTTCCAGTATGGGCAATTACAGGCTAGGTGGAAAATAGATCAAAAAATTGGTTTTATTCAAGTTGAGGATAATCTGTTTAAACAAATAAGAGATCAAAGCTTAATGCATATAAAGAGGATATATAATGTATTAATACAGATGGATTCGGAAACAGAATTAGTTAAAGATTGTATGATAAAATGGGCTCAAAATATTGAGGAACCAATAATGTTGGATACATGGGAAAGAATCTGGGTAAGAAATGTGAAATTTACACAAGCTCAAAATCTGAGAGAAAATTTTTACAAGATGTTCTATAGATGGCATTTAGATCCTAAAAAGTTGGCTTCTATGTATCCAAATGTACAGCCTAAATGTTGGAGGTGTGGTTCTCTCGATGCTACATATTATCATATATGGTGGACCTGCCAAAAGGTTAAGGCATTTTGGATAAAAATATGGTGGGTCATGCAAAATGTTTTTAAAAGAAGGATAAAGTTTAGTCCTCAGTTATTTTTACTAGGTATATATACTGACTTTACAGTGGTAGAGACCAATTTGATTCTGCACCTGATAACTGCAGCAAGACTGTTGGTGGCGCAAGACTTACCTACAATCCAAGAATGGACATTGAAAGTAACAAACTTAGCTGAAATGGCTAAAATATCGGCATATCTCAAAGATCATTCAAATGAGATATATAAACGAGACTGGAAAAAATGGATTGACTATATACAAAATAAATACGGGACTAAGAAATTCCAGTTAGCCTATGCTTAAGATCAGAAATGATTTAAACTGTTAAAAGTCAGTTCAGTAAGAAGAAGCTAAGGTCAATCTAGAATGTCATTAATTTCTTTATTTCTTTTTTCTCAATAGATTTTAGACTGTGTTAGTTAAAAATCCATACCGTGTACGGGTTCTGGGAAGTCGGGGGGGGGGGAAGGAGGAGGGGGGGTGGGGGGGTGGAGGGAGGGAGGGGTACACACAACAACAAAAAAATTGTACTTCAATGTCTTAATGATTGACAAATGATGACATATTTGTGCTTTTTTTAAAGAAAAATAAAAAAGTTCTGTTCAAGGAATGATTGTGCAAGTTCACAGTATATGGTAACTCATTTACTCTCATGTAGACTCGAAGAACACTCATAGTCAATAAACCTTTTATCATCATGCAAACATCCAATGCTTAATTAATGTTTGAGAGTTAAACAGTTGTAACCCCTGATTTAATCAACGCTTAGTTACAAGTCTGTGGTTGCTGATCTGCTTAGTGTTAAGGGTACTGATTTAATCAACGCTTGGAGTTGGACAGTTTGTCTTACTGATCTAATCATAAGGCCAATTATTGCTTTTAGTTTACTGATTTAATCATATGGTTAATTATTGCTTCTGTTCTATACGTGTTACAGTATGGCTGAATGCATACCTGCACGTATATCGCAACACATAGTATTGAAAGCCACTGAGAAATCAAGGAGGGCAGGATGGATGTAGTGATAATCAATAAGCAGTATCAATGTTGTTTTAGTGGTATGATCATGTTTGAATATAGACTTAGAGGGATACAGGTAGTCCATTTCATCCAGAGCCGTTTAGATTTGTAAGCGGTCCACCTTCTTAACAACTTTCCCTGAAAGGGAAAGGTTGGAGATTGGTAGAGAATTGTTCAGGTTCATTGGGTCTAGGGCAGGCCAGCAGGGGTGTCAAACACAAGGCCTGCGGGCTGTATACAGCCTGTAATGTGGTTGCACCTGGCCCTTGAAGCCGTCATGGAGAATGTAAGGGGCTGGCTCACATCACTTCGGCCCAGTCTACCCAATGCAAAGAGGAAATATCAGGAGTCCATCCTACTCAGTGATGGGCTGCCAATTTTTTCACTACCATTTCAAGTGCGTTCCTGTGAGGTGGCGAGGTGGCGCAGTGGTTAAATGCAGCACTGCAGGCTACTGCTAGATCAGCAGTTCAGCGGTTCAAATCTCACCGGCTTAGGGTTGACTCAGCCTTCCATCCTTCCGAGGTGGGTAAAATGAGGACCCAGATTGTTGGGGGCAATATGCTGACTCTCTGTAAACAGCTTAGAGAGGGCTGAAAGCCCTATGAAGCGGTATATAAGTCTACTGCTATTGCTATTGCTATTGCTATTGCTGTGTGTGCTTGCGCGTGCGATGCTTCTGCACATGCGCAGAAGCGTCCGGATGGGTGGATGGAGCCTCCTGCTGCCATTACTACCTGTTCGCCTGATCCAGGCCTAACCAGGAGCAACCCACCTCTGATCCTACTACAGTTCATCACAGGATGCTTCTGGGGTCCTTATCTGCCTTTCTGATGTAATTCTAACACTTCCTCTGCAAACTGATGAGAAATTAACATTTTGCCTCTAGCTTAGAAACTGGAATTATGACCTCTTGGGCTAACATCTTGCCTAATGTTTTCATACATTCTAGCAAAGAGGTTTCGTATTCATGCTGAAATAGGAAGAAAGCAATCTTGGATGGTAGATTAAATACCTATCTATAGGAAAAAACAGTGGAACAACTTGCCTCCAGAAGTTGTAAATGCTCCAACACTGGAAGTTTTAAAGAAGAGATTGGATAACCATTTGTGGTGAAGTGGTGTAGGATTTCCTGCCTAAGAAGGGGGTTGGACTAGAAGACCTCCAAGGTCCCTTCCAACTCCGTTATTCTATTCTAAAAGAAGATTAAAAGAATTCCTTTGAGACAAGAAAGTTTTTAGCTCTTTGGAAACTGTGGGCCATTATTACTACTCTGTTCTTATAATTTGATTTTAGCCATAGAAATGTCTTCATTTGATGCCTGCAAATGTTGTCCTACCTGAGGGAATATTTACTATCAGATTTAGATGACAGTAGATCATGATTTTAGTCAGTAGAGTTTTAATATAACAATTTGTATTACATTTATTGGTGTCCATATAGGTTTTTTTTAAAGAATATTTCAAGCCAGCCAATATTTACTGATGACTAACCAGGTAAAATGTTTGAAATTGTATTTGATTTTTCTTCAGATTAAATAAAAGCATTGTAGAAGGTGTCCAGAACCTTGTTGAGGCTAGGGAAATATTTATTTTTTGGCTTAGAGGAATATTTATTCATTTATTTATAAGGGATTATGTCTATCACATTGAAGTGATGGATAGATTTTCTATTTGACCAGTGTGAAAGGGGGGAAAATTAGATTAGAACAGATTTAGGATTGGTAGAACAAAAGGCCTTCTTACTTACCTGTATCAAATTACAGCAAGATCCACAGGAAGAAAATAAAAAATAATTTGAATATTTATAGGTTATGCTCAAATAGCTATGTCCTTTTAAATTAGTGAGTCGAATTTAATGCTCCCAAGTTAATCTTTCACTATGAGCCAATGAAAAAGATTTGTGTTGGGGTTTTTTTTAAAATCACAACTGGGAACAAACTGTGGGGAGTGTGGAGGAAAAATTAGATTAGCCGAACGAGACACGAAGAATGGACATTGTATTATACAGAGAGAGCAATGTTGGTTTATGATAGCCTAAATTAGAAGAGAATTATGACTAACAATTTCAATAAAAGGTATAGAGTTTTGTGAGCTGCAGCAAATTTCATCAAAAGTGACAAAGAATAGAGGATTTGAGGATTCACTCAGACCCACGAAGTTTATGATAAATATATCCTGACCATAAACTGATGGTCGCGAATAGAAGAGACAATGGTAGAAAAATGCTGGGGGAAAAGGTAAGGATTATGGATATGGGGCTTGTGTGTGTGCATGTGTGTGTTGATGTACATGGGCTATGGTGGAGAGATGGTGGACATTAGAATAAACTTAGTAGACATTTCAAGATTTCAAAAAGGGGAAAGGAAAGGAATACAAAGAATGGGACGGTTCAGATTTGCTGGTTAAGGGCCCATGGAACGCTAAGGATTCATTATTAGATTCTGAAAAGAAGAACTAAGGCATTTAAAACACCCAGCTATTTTCCCACTTTTGATTACCTTCTCCTCCCCTTCAGAACCAAACTTCCCTTTCCACTGGAGTGGAAGCCACAAGATGTAATTCCCCAAGGTCACCAATTGGGCAGAAAAGCAGAGGTGGTACTCAGCCGGTTCGCCCAAACTGATAGTGGAAATCACAGGTGGGCCCGTCCTCCCACCTACCCCTACCCCAGCTATATGCTGTCCTATTTAGGCACGTTTTCAAGCCATACATATTCATGCAAGCTGCATGCGTGATCAAAGCATGTGCTCGCATTTGCGAACCGGTAGGGAAAGTAAGCGAATACCATCCCTGCAGACAAGCTGCGGTAGTGTCACCTGGCCAGAGACAAGGAACATCTGTGGTATTAAGCAAGAGGAGAAGAAAGCCAAGCTCTTGCTTGAAGCCATTTTGGTGAAAGATAAAGACAAGATAATGGCAATAGAGGAGGCCAGGAGAGTTGGGACAAGAAGCCGAATGAGGAACATTGCCCATGGCCTTTTCCAAAAAATGACTTCTCAGGGGGTGAAAGATTACAAGGTATTTTTTTTTACTCTCTTCCAAAATAAGAGCAGCTCCAAAACACACACACACATACACACACCAATTACTATTTGTATAATGGTATGGTCCTGCAATCTTACCACCCAGCCAGGTGATTTCAAGTGGAACATTAAGGTAAGAATCCCAAAATCAGAAGGACACTAATGAATTGCGTTAAAAGTTTATGTCTTGTAATCAATGTGTTAATTATCAGATTCATTTTGTTGATTTTACAAATGAAATGTTTTAAAAGGCTTTGGTGTCCTCATTTTCTGCCATTCAGGGTGACACAATTTAGCATCTGGGACAAGCCACATTATTTTACTTACTCTTTACTAATAAGGGTCAAGGGCTATTCCCAGCCAACACAAACCAATTGTACACCTGTTCACGGACAGCATCATGAGCTTTCAGTTCTCTAAGTGGATATTATTTAACGTTGAGTTCACAGTTTATGCTAAACCAGGGATGTCAAATTCAATTTGGAACGAGCTCTCCGTGGAGATTCAGACCCTCACCACCCTTCAGGCTTTCCGGACAGCCGTTAAGGCCTGGCTGTCCCAGCAAGCCTGGGGTTGAGTCCCCCCCCCCTTACTCAAATTTGCTGTGCTTGCTGTGTTTTTTAAATTGTTGTATCACTGTCCTGTTTGTCTTACTTGCTGTATTTGTTTTGTAGATTGTAGATTGTAGATTTATTTATTTATAGGCCGCCCTTTTCCCTGAGGGGACTCAGGGCGGCTTACAATCAAAAAGGAAGGGGAGTGTAGGACAATACGAAAAAAGAAATGTGCACAAAGTAAATTAGACAATAAAACTCAACATTCACTCAGCATTCGGGAGGGGCGAAAATAAGATTATCCCCAGGCCTGACGGGTTAGCCAGTTCTTGAGGGCTGTGCGGAAGGCCTGGACGGTGGTGAGGGTACGAATCTCCACGGGGAGATTGTTCCATAGTGTCGGAGCCGCAACAGAGAAGGCTCTCCTCCGAGTAGTCGCCAGTCGGCACTGACTGGCGGATGGAATACGGAGGAGGCCAACTCTATGCGATCTGATGGGACGCAGGGAGGTAATTGGCAGAAGGCGGTCTCTCAAATAGCCAGATCCACTACCATGGAGCGCTTTATAGGTGGTGAGTAGGACCTTGAAGTGCACCCGGAGATCGACAGGTAGCCAGTGCAGCTCACGGAGGATCGGTGTTATGTGGGCGAACCGTGGTGCGCCCACGATCACTCGCGCGGCTGCATTCTGGACTAGCTGAAGTCTTCGGATGCTCTTCAAGGGCAGCCCCATGTAGAGCACATTACATTATTCCAGCCTAGAGATCACAAGGGCTCGAGTGACTGTTGTGAGGGCCTCCCGATTCAGGTAGGGCCGCAACTGGCGCACCAGGCGAACCTGGGCAAATGCCCCCCTGGTCACAGCTGAGAGATGGTGGTCAAAAGTTAGCTGTGAATCCAGGAGGACTCCCAAGTTGCGGGCCCTTTCTGAGGGGTTTAAATTTTGTCCCCCCAGCCTGAGTGATGGTATGTTGGTCAAATTTTTGGGAGGGAAACACAACAGCCACTCGGTCTTGTCTGGGTTGAGTATCAGCTTGTTTGCTCTCATCCAGTCTTTAACGGCTTCCAGTCCCTGGTTCATCACGTCCACCGCTTCATTGAGTTGGCACGGGGCGGACAGATACAACTGTGTATCGTCCGCATATTGGTGATATTTTATCCCGTGCCTTCGGATGATCTCGCCCAGCGGTTTCATGTAAATGTTAAATAGTAGGGGGGATAGGACCGACCCCTGCGGCACCCCATAGGTTAGGGGCCTCAGGGACGATCTCTGCCCCCCCACTAACACCGACAGCGACCTGTCCGAGAGATAGGAGGAGAACCACTGCAAGACAGTGCCGCCCACCCCTATCTCCCGCAGTCGTCGCAGAAGGATACCATGGTCGATGGTATCGAAAGCCGCTGAGAGGTCCAGGAGAACTAGGATGGAAGCATGGCCTCCATCCCTAGCTCTCCAGAGATCATCAGTCAATGCGACCAAAGCGGTTTCTGTGCTGTAACCGGGTCTGAAGCCAGACTGGAAGGGGTCAAGATAGTTAGCTTCCTCCAAGGTACGCTGAAGCTGGAGAGCAAGTTTTCCCATTCCCCTGGTTTTTGTTCAGCCGCCCTGAGTCCCTTTGGGGAATAGGGCGGCTTACAAATCGAATGAATACCAAATACCAATTTCATTGAGGGCCACATCATGATTGTGTTTGACCTTGGGGAGTTGGGGTGGGTGTGGCCAGCTCGATCTCACTCATGTTCGGGGTGCCTATGGTGGCCCAAGCACTCCGCCAGCAAAAACGGGTTCTCAAGCTCTGTTTTCAGGTGCAACAGCTTCCTGCAACCTGCTGCCAATGAAAATGGAGCTTGGGAGGGCCACCCGAGCTCCTTTTTCACTCGCAGAGGCACCGTGGGCTGGTCCTTTGCTGTTTCCAGGGCAGCCCTGCAGACTAAATCTAAGTACCCCATGGACTGGATCCAGCTCAGAGGCCTTGAGTTTGACATCCCTGCACTAAACCTTCATACAGTGGGCAAACATGTTGTTAAAAATTAGCCATCATAATTTAACAGAATAACAGAGTTGGAAAGGAAACAATTCTATGTCAGACAAATGGTTGTCCAATCTCTCCTTAAAAACTTCCAGTATCCACTATGGTTTATGGCAGGGGTGAACAACCGATGGTTGATATCATATGCAAACCCCCCACATTGCAAGAATACATACACCAAATTCAACAGCAACTGACAAATGTTTAACAAAAAAATGACCTTTTTTCCCTTTCAAAAAATAAGAATGAAAGGGAAGACAAAGGCAAATCCCTTTTTCAGCTTAAAAAAATTAATCAATCTTGTGTCAAAACATGCTGGTGAAATTTGACCATCTTCTACTGTTAAATTTAGCAACTTTCTAACTATTGAAAGAAGGTAGGTTGAAGGATTTGTAAATACAATAAATACTTTGCCTTCCAGAAGCTTCTCTTTCCCATTTCCACCCTTAAATACCTTGAAATTGTCTCAAGTGGGCTGAAAAATATTAGTCCTACCTCTCCCTGTGGACACCATCAAAGTTGTTGTTGTTCGGATGAACCAGTCATCAGTTCTTGAAACTGGAAATGTTGCCCATCGCTGATGTAGATCCTAACAATCTGTATGAGCTTTATTCAATAAACTGGGATGAAAAGCTAACAAAGTTAAAACTGTTTTAAACATAATATAGTTCCGCAAGTTCATTTCTCTTTTTGTTTTAAGCAAATATTACATTTGAACAAATGGATATTTGTTAGGAGTAAATCCCGTCAACATTAGCAGGTCTTACTTTTGAATAAATAAATGTAAACCTGAATTATCAAGAGTGTCAGTGTGCTGTCACACCTGGGTATTGAATTTAATTTACTTTCTCTTTAGGATTCTCTCTTTTGTGACAATTAAACATCAAGAAAGAGGTACTTCCGGTCAATTCTCCCTCTTATATTTGTTCTACATTTTGGGGTTCCTTTCTTTGTCCGTAATTTTTCATCTACCTGGGAAGATCTCTCACTACTACCAATCCACCAAAAACACAATTAATTCCTTGATAGAACAAATTCTATTCCAAAACATTATTCCTAATTCTAGTTTGTCCTCTGAGGCTATTGAGGCTGGAATATGGACGGTGAACTCCCAAGGGCGTCTCGGGAACCAGATGGGGCAATATGCCACCCTTTATGCCTTAGCCAAGCTCAATGGATATCAAGCCTGCATCCGTCTAGAAATGCATTCGGCTTTATCACCAGTCTTCAAGATCACTTTGCCTGTAATCTCTGCTAAGGTGTTTAGGAAGATCCAATGGAGGAATGTTCACTTGCATGATTGGATGTCAGAAGACTATCGTCACATCCAAGGGAAATACGTCCAATTGACGGGCTACCCTTGTTCTTACACCTTTTATCACCACATCCGCCAGGAAATACTAAAGCAATTCACTTTCCATGACCACATCAAGAAGGAGGCCAACCACTACCTGCAACTCTTGCGGGGAGAACGCCAGAATGTGACGTATGTTGGAGTGCATGTCCGTAGAGGGGATTATGTGAGGATAATGCCCGAAACCAGGAAAGGTGTGGTGGCTGACAAAGGTTACTTGGAGAAAGCCATGGACTACTTCAGAAAGAAGTACCTCAATCCCATCTTTGTGGTCACCAGCAATGGGATGGAGTGGTGCAAGAAGAACATTAATGCCTCCAGGGGGGATGTTTACTTTGCTGGGGATGGGAAAGAAGCCTCCCCAGGAAGGGATTTTGCTCTCCTTACTCATTGTAACCACACAATCATGACCATTGGGACTTTCGGCATCTGGGCTGCCTACCTAGCAGGTGGAGAGGTTGTTTATTTAGCCAATTATACCTTACCAGACTCTCCGTTTCTCAAGATCTTCAAACCCTCTGCAGCCTTCTTACCTGAGTGGATTGGGATCCCAGCCAATCTTTCTCCATTGCTGCCCAAATAATCCGTAAATCCTAAAATCCATAATTATCTGTCCACTCATAAGGTCAGGTAGAGCAGGCATGCTTCAGATCCTTTCGTGGAATATTGCCACTTAAGGGTATCTAGGAAGCTGCTTTTCCATGGTGGCTCCTACCCTATAGAATGTCCTTCCCCCGATAATCTGGTAGGCTGCTACCCTTTTAACCCACTAGAAGGTCATAAAGACTTGGCTCTTCTCCCGGGCATTGGGGCAGACTGCAATGGGAAATGGTGAATGGTTGCCAGAGCATCCCAGGAGGATGATCGGGGCACTTTGTTTTCACGGGTTTCATAGGGTTTTTTTTTTTTTTTGAAGGGTGTTGTTGTCATTGTGAGCCACCCAGAATTATGTTGCAAGATGGGTAAGCCATACAAATTGGTCAGATAAATAAACTGGAGCAACTGGATTAAATGCACGTTTAATCAGATACTGCTAAAAAGATATACAGGTAGCCCTCGATTTACAATCAGCTATTTAGCAACCAATTGAAGTGAAGACAGATCCCTCCAGGGCTATTTGCAACTCAGTTACAAAGTTAGGACAGCACCCTCCTTCCCATGATCATATGAACCACATGTCAGGTGTGCAGCAATCACCCTGCATTTATGGATGTTTGCAGCATCCCTTGGTCACATGACTGCGCCTCACAACATTTTTGAAAAATATCAGCATTTACTTCCAATTTTGGGGGAAATTGGTCTGTAGCAAACAATGGGGTTCATGACTATACATTGGTGGCATTTACTTTATGACTGTGGGTTGTTTTCTTTTTTTTTCTTTTTTCTTTATAATTGTGACCTTCGCTTTATGACTGCAATGGTCACTGTACAATCACTACAAAAAAGATCATAAAATCACATTGGTGACTTGGATAATGCAATTTGCAATCATCACAACTTATGATAGTTATTGGAATACATGCTAGAATGTATTTTCTATTGCAACATCTACATAATCATTCAGCCAGTAGATGGCAGTGTTTAGTTTGCATCTATGGTTATAATCTATGGTTCTGTTTATTCTGAGGAGACTTTCCTATGACGATTAAAGCAGTTAAGCCGCAAGGCCCATGATGACTTTATACTATACATTTTATTTGATCTGTATGACCATGTCACCATCCTCTGTTACCAATCTATATGGCTATATAATAATCCTCCGCTACCATTTCTATATAATAAACAGATTTTCCAACAATAGTAATGGGTCTGAATTCAATGTGTAAGAGAACTTCCTATTTAAATTCCTTACAATTATTTCAAGCAAATGTCTACCCTGTTTCATAAAAATCTCTCTCCAGATAATCCATTATGATTTGTACTACTGTACAGGATGTAGGTACCCAGTGGCTTAGTGGCTAAGACGCTGAGCTTGTCTATCAGAAAGGTTGGCAGTTCGGTGGTTCGAATCCCTAGAGCCCCATAACAGAGTGAGCTCCTGTTACTTGTCCCAGCTTCTGCCAACCTAGCAGTTCAAAAGCATATAAATATGCAAGTAGAAAAATAGGGACCACCTTTGGTGGGAAGGTAACAGTGTTCTGTGTGTGCCTTTGGCATTTAGTCATGCCGGCCACATGACCACGGAGACGTCTTCGGAGAGCGCTGGATCTTTGGCTTTCAAACGAAGATAAGCACCACCTCCTAGAGTTGGGAACAACTAGCACATATGTGCGGGGAAAACCTTTACCTTTACCTTACAGTATATAAATTATTATTTATTATTGAAAAGTGAAGATGTAATTTTCCATTATCTTATCCCTTGACTTTGGTGGTTATTGGTTGGAATAAAGGTTTCAGAATTGATCTCTGTTCTCAGCTTTCTTCATCCCACTGAATCATCAAACGTTGGTAATCTCATTTATTTGGAGATTATTTTCAATACCTGAACTAAATGCTTCAAATATATACAGATAAAATCGGCAACAGTTTTCACCCACTCACACAAAAAGATATGATAGAACAGGGGTAGTCAACCTTTTTATACCTACCCCCCCCCCCACTTTTGTATCTCTATTAGTAGTAAAATTTTCTAACCGCCCACCGTTTCCACAGTAAATGGTAATTTATAAAGTAGGGAAGTAACTTTATTTTATAAAATTTATAAAGCTGAATTACAGCAAACCCCTACCACCCACCATGGAAGCTGGAACGCCACTAGTGGGCGGTAGGGACCAGGTTGACTACCACTGTGATAGAATTTTAAAGTAGCTGATAAATTTTGTTTCTTCTTTCTTCTTCTTAAATCAAGTTTCACACAGCTATTATCTGGAACAAGTAAATAGCAATAGCACTTACACTTATATCACGATCCACAGTGCTTTACAGCCCTCTCAAAGTGGTTTACAGAGGCATCATATATTGCCCCCAACAATCTGGGTTGCCTCCTTTTACTGATGAATTAGTTTTAAAAACTGTTGTATATCTTGAAGATGATATTTGACTTATGGGAATGGGAAGCGACTTTTCCTTCGCCTGAGTAATTACCCTAGAAGATTTGCAGATATCCCGAAGCTCATGAAGGTGCGCTTCCTGTTCTTTCGAGAAACCCGACCCCATACTCACGAATTGAGAGGGTGCTCCGTTCGCAGACGGCCGGCCCTGGGTGTGAGGCTTTTCCCGGCCGGGGGTGAGATGTGACGGGCAGCACGGATCACGTCGGGGTCACCAGATGCGATTTCTCCGCGGGTGGTTCATGAAGCCAATGAGGAAAGAAGACTCGGACACGAATTTCCTTCAGGACGAAACCGACCCAGAACGAAGTCTGGGGGTCCTTTTTATTGAGCATACACAAGGGAGGGGTGGATTCACATAGCCAATGGGGACCAATCATGATTGTGCAAGTTCACAGTATATGGTAACTCATTTACTCTCATGTAGACTCGAAGAACACTCATAGTCAATAAACCTTTTATCATCATGCAAACATTCAATGCTTAATTAATGTTTGAGAGTTAAACAGTTGTAACCCCTGATTTAATCAACGCTTAGTTACAAGTCTGTGGTTGCTGATCTGCTTAGTGTTAAGGGTACTGATTTAATCAACGCTTGGAGTTGGACAGTTTGTCTTACTGATCTAATCATAAGGCCAATTATTGCTTTTAGTTTACTGATTTAATCATATGGTTAATTATTGCTTCTGTTCTATACGTGTTACAGTATGGCTGAATGCATACCTGCACGTATATCGCAACACATAGTATTGAAAGCCACTGAGAAATCAAGGAGGGCAGGATGGATGTAGTGATAATCAATAAGCAGTATCAATGTTGTTTTAGTGGTATGATCATGTTTGAATATAGACTTAGAGGGATACAGGTAGTCCATTTCATCCAGAGCCGTTTAGATTTGTAAGCGGTCCACCTTCTTAACAACTTTCCCTGAAAGGGAAAGGTTGGAGATTGGTAGAGAATTGTTCAGGTTCATTGGGTCTAGGGCAGGCCGGCAGGGGTGTCAAACACAAGGCCTGCGGGCTGTATACAGCCTGCAATGTGGTTGCACCTGGCCCTTGAAGCCGTCATGGAGAATGTAAGGGGCTGGCTCACATCACTTCGGCCCAGTCTACCCAATGCAAAGAGGAAATATCAGGAGTCCATCCTACTCAGTGATGGGCTGCCAATTTTTTCACTACCATTTCAAGTGCGTTCCTGTGAGGTGGCGAGGTGGCGCAGTGGTTAAATGCAGCACTGCAGGCTACTGCTAGATCAGCAGTTCAGCGGTTCAAATCTCACCGGCTTAGGGTTGACTCAGCCTTCCATCCTTCCGAGGTGGGTAAAATGAGGACCCAGATTGTTGGGGGCAATATGCTGACTCTCTGTAAACAGCTTAGAGAGGGCTGAAAGCCCTATGAAGCGGTATATAAGTCTACTGCTATTGCTATTGCTATTGCTATTGCTGTGTGTGCTTGCGCGTGCGATGCTTCTGCACATGCACAGAAGCGTCCGGATGGGTGGATGGAGCCTCCTGCTGCCATTACTACCTGTTCGCCTGATCCAGGCCTAACCAGGAGCAACCCACCTCTGATCCTACTACAGTTCATCACAGGATGCTTCTGGGGTCCTTATCTGCCTTTCTGATGTAATTCTAACACTTCCTCTGCAAACTGATGAGAAATTAACATTTTGCCTCTAGCTTAGAAACTGGAATTATGACCTCTTGGGCTAACATCTTGCCTAATGTTTTCATACATTCTAGCAAAGAGGTTTCGTATTCATGCTGAAATAGGAAGAAAGCAATCTTGGATGGTAGATTAAATACCTATCTATAGGAAAAAACAGTGGAACAACTTGCCTCCAGAAGTTGTAAATGCTCCAACACTGGAAGTTTTAAAGAAGAGATTGGATAACCATTTGTGGTGAAGTGGTGTAGGATTTCCTGCCTAAGGGGGTTGGACTAGAAGACCTCCAAGGTCCCTTCCAACTCCGTTATTCTATTCTAAAAGAAGATTAAAAGAATTCCTTTGGGACAAGAAAGTTTTTAGCTCTTTGGAAACTGTGGGCCATTATTACTACTCTGTTCTTATAATTTGATTTTAGCCATAGAAATGTCTTCATTTGATGCCTGCAAATGTTGTCCTACCTGAGGGAATATTTACTATCAGATTTAGATGACAGTAGATCATGATTTTAGTCAGTAGAGTTTTAATATAACAATTTGTATTACATTTATTGGTGTCCATATAGTTTTTTTTTAAAGAATATTTCAAGCCAGCCAATATTTACTGATGACTAACCAGGTAAAATGTTTGAAATTGTATTTGATTTTTCTTCAGATTAAATAAAAGCATTGTAGAAGGTGTCCAGAACCTTGTTGAGGCTAGGGAAATATTTATTTTTTGGCTTAGAGGAATATTTATTCATTTATTTATAAGGGATTATGTCTATCACATTGAAGTGGTGATAGATAGATTTTCTATTTGACCAGTGTGAAAGGGGGGGAAATTAGATTAGAACAGATTTAGGATTGGTAGAACAAAAGGCATTCTTACTTACCTGTATCAAGTTACAGCAAGATCCACAGGAAGAAAATAAAAAATAATTTGAATATTTATAGGTTATGCTCAAATAGCTATGTCCTTTTAAATTAGTGAGTCGAATTTAATGCTCCCAAGTTAATCTTTCACTATGAGCCAATGAAAAAGATTTGTGTTGGGTTTTTTTTTTAAATCACAACTGGGAACAAACTGTGGGGAGTGTGGAGGAAAAATTAGATTAGCCGAACGAGACACGAAGAATGGACATTGTATTATACAGAGAGAGCAATGTTGGTTTATGATAGCCTAAATTAGAAGAGAATTATGACTAACAATTTCAATAAAAGGTATAGAGTTTTGTGAGCTGCAGCAAATTTCATCAAAAGTGACAAAGAATAGAGGATTTGAGGATTCACTCAGACCCACGAAGTTTATGATAAATATATCCTGACCATAAACTGATGGTCGCGAATAGAAGAGACAATGGTAGAAAAATGCTGGGGGAAAAGGTAAGGATTATGGATATGGGGCTTGTGTGTGTGCATGTGTGTGTTGATGTACATGGGCTATGGTGGAGAGATGGTGGACATTAGAATAAACTTAGTAGACATTTCAAGATTTCAAAAAGGGGAAAGGAAAGGAATACAAAGAATGGGACGGTTCAGATTTGCTGGTTAAGGGCCCATGGAACGCTAAGGATTCATTATTAGATTCTGAAAAGAAGAACTAAGGCATTTAAAACACCCAGCTATTTTCCCACTTTTGATTACCTTCTCCTCCCCTTCAGAACCAAACTTCCCTTTCCACTGGAGTGGAAGCCACAAGATGTAATTCCCCAAGGTCACCAATTGGGCAGAAAAGCAGAGGTGGTACTCAGCCGGTTCGCCCAAACTGATAGTGGAAATCACAGGTGGGCCCGTCCTCCCACCTACCCCTACCCCAGCTATATGCTGTCCTATTTAGGCACGTTTTCAAGCCATACATATTCATGCAAGCTGCATGCGTGATCAAAGCATGTGCTCGCATTTGCGAACCGGTAGGGAAAGTAAGCGAATACCATCCCTGCAGACAAGCTGCGGTAGTGTCACCTGGCCAGAGACAAGGAACATCTGTGGTATTAAGCAAGAGGAGAAGAAAGCCAAGCTCTTGCTTGAAGCCATTTTGGTGAAAGATAAAGACAAGATAATGGCAATAGAGGAGGCCAGGAGAGTTGGGACAAGAAGCCGAATGAGGAACATTGCCCATGGCCTTTTCCAAAAAATGACTTCTCAGGGGGTGAAAGATTACAAGGTATTTTTTTTTTACTCTCTTCCAAAATAAGAGCAGCTCCAAAACACACACACACATACACACACCAATTACTATTTGTATAATGGTATGGTCCTGCAATCTTACCACCCAACCAGGTGATTTCAAGTGGAACATTAAGGTAAGAATCCCAAAATCAGAAGAACACTAATGAATTGCGTTAAAAGTTTATGTCTTGTAATCAATGTGTTAATTATCAGATTCATTTTGTTGATTTTACAAATGAAATGTTTTAAAAGGCTTTGGTGTCCTCATTTTCTGCCATTCAGGGTGACACAATTTAGCATCTGGGACAAGCCACATTATTTTACTTACTCTTTACTAATAAGGGTCAAGGGCTATTCCCAGACAACACAAACCAATTGTACACCTGTTTATGGACAGCATCATGAGCTTTCAGTTCTCTAAGTGGATATTATTTAACGTTGAGTTCACAGTTTATGCTAAACCAGGGATGTCAAATTCAATTTGGAACGAGCTCCCCGTGGAGATTCAGACCCTCACCACCCTTCAGGCGTTCCGGACAGCCGTTAAGGCCTGGCTGTCCCAGCAAGCCTGGGGTTGAGTCCCCCCCCCTTACTCAAATTTGCTGTGCTTGCTGTGTTTTTTAAATTGTTGCATCACTGTCCTGTTTGTCTTACTTGCTGTATTTGTTTTCCCATTCCCCTGGTTTTTGTTCAGCCGCCCTGAGTCCCTTTGGGGAATAGAATACAAATCGAATAAATCGATTTGTATTCTATTCCCCAAATCTATTCCCCAAATCTATTCCCAAATCGGGAATAGAATACAAATCGAATAAATACCAAATACCAATTTCATTGAGGGCCACATCATGATTGTGTTTGACCTTGGGGAGTTGGGGTGGGTGTGGCCAGCTTGATCTCACTCATGTTCGGGGTGCCTATGGTGGCCCAAGCACTCCGCCAGCAAAAACGGGTTCTCAAGCTCTGTTTTCAGGTGCAACAGCTTCCTGCAACCTGCTGCCAATGAAAATGGAGCTTGGGAGGGCCACCCGAGCTCCTTTTTCACTCGCAGAGGCACCGTGGGCTGGTCCTTTGCTGTTTCCAGGGCAGCCCTGCAGACTAAATCTAAGTACCCCATGGACTGGATCCGGCCTTGAGTTTGACATCCCTGCGCTAAACCTTCATATAGTGGGCAAACATGTTGTTAAAAATTAGCCATCATAATTTAACAGAATAACAGAGTTGGAAAGGAAACTATACTATGTCAGACAAATGGTTGTCCAATCTCTCCTTAAAAATTTCCAGTATCCACTATGGTTTATGGCAGGGGTGAACAACCTGTGGTTGATATCATATGCAAACCCCTCACATTGCAAGAATACATACACCAAATTCAACAGCAACTGACAAATGTTTAACACAAAAATGACCTTTTTCCCCTTTCAAAAAATAAGAATGAAAGGGAAGACAAAGGCAAATCCCTTTTTCAGCTTAAAAAATTAATCAATCTTGTGTCAAAACATGCTGGTGAAATTTGACCATCTTCTACTGTTAAATTTAGCAACTTTCTAACTATTGAAAGAAGGTAGGTTGAAGGATTTGTAAATACAATAAATACTTTGCCTTCCAAAAACTTCTCTTTCCCATTTCCACCCTTAAATACCTTGAAATTGTCTCAAGTGGGCTGAAAAATATTAGTCCTACCTCTCCCTGTGGACACCATCAAAGTTGTTGTTTGGATGAACCAGTCATCAGTTCTTGAAACTGGAAATGTTGCCCATCTCTGATGTAGATCCTAACAATCTGCATGAGCTTTATTCAATAAACTGGGATGAAAAGCTAACAAGGTTAAAACTGTTTTAAACATAATATAGTTCCGCAAGTTCATTTCTCTTTTTGTTTTAAGCAAATATTACATTTGAACAAATGGATATTTGTTAGGAGTAAATCCCGTCAACATTAGCAGGTCTTACTTTTGAATAAATAAATGTAAACCTGAATTATCAAGAGTGTCAGTGTGCTGTCACACCTGGGTATTGAATTTAATTTACTTTCTCTTTAGGATTCTCTCTTTTGTAACAATTAAACATCAAGGAAGAGGAACTTCTGGTCAATTCTCCCTCTTATATTTGTTCTACATTTTGGGGTTCCTTTCTTTGTCCGTAATTTTTCATCTACCTGGGAAGATCTCTCACTACTACCCATCCACCAAAAACACAATTAATTCCTTGATAGAACAAATTCTATTCCAAAACATTATCCCTAATTCTAGTTTGTCCTCTGAGGCTATTGAGGCTGGAATATGGACGGTGAACTCCCAAGGGCGTCTCGGGAACCAGATGGGGCAATATGCCACCCTTTATGCCTTAGCCAAGCTCAATGGATATCAAGCCTGCATCCGTCTAGAAATGCATTCGGCTTTATCACCAGTCTTCAAGATCACTTTGCCTGTAATCTCTGCTAAGGTGTTTAGGAAGATCCAATGGAGGAATGTTCACTTGCATGATTGGATGTCAGAAGACTATCATCACATCCAAGGGAAATACGTCCAATTGACAGGCTATCCTTGTTCTTACACCTTTTATCACCACATCCGCCAGGAAATACTAAAGCAATTCACTTTCCATGACCACATCAAGGAGGAGGCCAACCACTACCTGCAACTCTTGCGGGGAGAACGCCAGAATGTGACGTATGTTGGAGTGCATGTCCGTAGAGGGGATTATGTGAAGGTAATGCCCAAAACCTGGAAAGGTGTGGTGGCTGACAAAGGTTACTTGGAGAAAGCCATGGACTACTTCAGAAAGAAGTACCTCAATCCCATCTTTGTGGTCACCAGCAATGGGATGGAGTGGTGCAAGAAGAACATTAATGCCTCCAGGGGGGATGTTTACTTTGCTGGGGATGGGAAAGAAGCCTCCCCAGGAAGGGATTTTGCTCTCCTTACTCATTGTAACCACACAATCATGACCATTGGGACTTTCGGCATCTGGGCTGCCTACCTAGCAGGTGGAGAGGTTGTTTATTTAGCCAATTATACCTTACCAGACTCTCTGTTTCTCAAGATCTTCAAACCCTCTGCAGCCTTCTTACCTGAGTGGATTGGGATCCCAGCCAATCTTTCTCCATTGCTGCCCAAATAATCCGTAAATCCTAAAATCCATAATTATCTGTCCACTCATAAGGTCAGGTAGAGCAGGCATGCTTCAGATCCTTTCGTGGAATATTGCCACTTAAGGGTATCTAGGAAGCTGCTTTTCCATGGTGGCTCCTACCCTATAGAATGTCCTTCCCCTGATAATCTGGTAGGCTGCTACCCTTTTAACTCACTAGAAAGTCATAAAGACTTGCCTCTTCTCCCGGGCATTGGGGCAGACTGCAATGGGAGATGGTGAATGGTTGCCAGAGCATCCCAGGAGGATGATCGAGGCACTTTGTTTTCACGGGTTTCATAGGGGTTTTTTTTTTTTTTTGAAGGGTGTTGTTGTCGTTGTGAGCCACCCAGAATTATGTTGCAAGATGGGTAAGCCATACAAATTGGTCAGATAAATAAACTGGAGCAACTGGATTAAATGCACGTTTAATCAGATACTGCTAAAAAGATATACAGGTAGCCCTCGATTTACAATCAGCTATTTAGCAACCAATTGAAGTGAAGACAGATCCCTCCAGGGCTATTTGCAACTCAGTTACAAAGTTAGGACAGCACCCTCCTTCCCATGATCATATGAACCACATGTCAGGTGTGCAGCAATCACCCTGCATTGATGGATGTTTGCAGCATCCCTTGGTCACATGACTGCGCCTCACAACATTTTTGAAAAATATCAGCATTTACTTCCAATTTTGGGGGAAATTGGTCCATAGCAAACAATGGGGGTCACTTTATGACTGTGGGTTGTTTTCTTTTTTTTCTTTTTTCTTTATAATTGTGACCTTCGCTTTATGACTGCAATGGTCACTGTACAATCACTACAAAAAAAGATCATAAAATCACATTGGTGACTTGGATAATGCAATTTGCAATCATCACAACTTATGATAGTTATTGGAATACATGCTAGAATGTATTTTCTATTGCAACATCTACATAATCATTCAGCCAGTAGATGGCAGTGTTTAGTTTGCATCTATGGTTATAATCTATGGTTCTGTTTATTCTGAGGAGACTTTCCTATGACGATTAAAGCAGTTAAGCCGCAAGGCCCATGATGACTTTATACTATACATTTTATTTGATCTGTATGACCATGTCACCATCCTCTGTTACCAATCTATATGGCTATATAATAATCCTCCGCTACCATTTCTATATAATAAACAGATTTTCCAACAATAGTAATGGGTCTGAATTCAATGTGTAAGAGAACTTCCTATTTAAATTCCTTACAATTATTTCAAGCAAATGTCTACCCTGTTTCATAAAAATCTCTCTCCAGATAATCCATTATGATTTGTACTACTGTACAGGATGTAGGTACCCAGTGGCTTAGTGGCTAAGACGCTGAGCTTGTCTATCAGAAAGGTTGGCAGTTCGGTGGTTCGAATCCCTAGAGCCCCATAACAGAGTGAGCTCCTGTTACTTGTCCCAGCTTCTGCCAACCTAGCAGTTCAAAAGCATATAAATATGCAAGTAGAAAAATAGGGACCACCTTTGGTGGGAAGGTAACAGTGTTCTGTGTGTGCCTTTGGCATTTAGTCATGCCGGCCACATGACCACGGAGACGTCTTCGGAGAGCGCTGGATCTTTGGCTTTCAAACGAAGATAAGCACCACCTCCTAGAGTTGGGAACAACTAGCACATATGTGCGGGGAAAACCTTTACTTTTACCTTACAGTATATAAATTATTATTTATTATTGAAAAGTGAAGATGTAATTTTCCATTATCTTATCCCTTGACTTTGGTGGTTATTGGTTGGAATAAAGGTTTCAGAATTGATCTCTGTTCTCAGCTTTCTTCATCCCACTGAATCATCAAACGTTGGTAATCTCATTTATTTGGAGATTATTTTCAATACCTGAACTAAATGCTTCAAATATATACAGATAAAATCGGCAACAGTTTTCACCCACTCACACAAAAAGATATGATAGAACAGGGGTAGTCAACCTTTTTATACCTACCCCCCCCCCCCCACTTTTGCATCTCTGTTAGTAGTAAAATTTTCTAACCGCCCACCGGTTCCACAGTAAATGGTAATTTATAAAGTAGGGAAGTAACTTTATTTTATAAAATTTATAAAGCAGAATTACAGCAAACCCCTACCACCCACCATGGAAGCTGGAACGCCACTAGTGGGCAGTAGGGACCAGGTTGACTACCACTGTGATAGAATTTTAAAGTAGCTGATAAATTTTGTTTCTTCTTTCTTCTTCTTAAATCAAGTTTCACACAGCTATTATCTGGAACAAGTAAATAGCAATAGCACTTACACTTATATCACGATCCACAGTGCTTTACAGCCCTCTCAAAGTGGTTTACAGAGGCATCATATTGCCCCCAACAATCTGGGTTGCCTCCTTTTACTGATGAATTAGTTTTAAAAACTGTTGTATATCTTGAAGATGATATTTGACTTATGGGAATGGGAAGCGACTTTTCCTTCGCCTGAGTAATTACCCTAGAAGATTTGCAGATATCCCGAAGCTCATGAAGGTGCGCTTCCTGTTCTTTCGAGAAACCCGACCCCATACTCACGAATTGAGAGGGTGCTCCGTTCGCAGACGGCCGGCCCTGGGTGCGAGGCTTTTCCCGGCCGGGGGTGAGATGGGACGGGCAGCACGGATCACGTCGGGGTCACCAGATGCGATTTCTCCGCGGGTGGTTCATGAAGCCAATGAGGAAAGAAGACTCGGACACGAATTTCCTTCGGGACAAAACCAACCCAGAACGAAGTCTGGGGGTCCTTTTTTTTTTTTTTAATATATTTTTATTCATTTTCACATTCAATTTTACAGTCACTTATATACTGGATATTTGCTATAAGAAAAGAAATAAAATAAAATAAAAAAGAAAACACAACTCATCATCATTCAGCATAAAACAAAACCCCACCTGACACTTCCATCCTCCATACACCCCATCTTCCCCCTCCAACTTTCCTTTCCTCCCTCTAACACTCCCCTTTCCTACTTCCCTTTCCCCTCAAATCTTCCTTTCTCCCCTTCCTCCTAGCATTCCCCTTACGCCCTCCTTACATTCCCCTCTTACTCCCTCCTTGCTCCTCCCTCTTCTTTCCCTCTACCTCTCCCCTTGGTGTGTTCCTTTATTCAACTCTTATTTATTAATATTGAGCTATAAAGATAGAAAATAGGAAACAAAATATAATAAAAAAAAACCCAAGGGGAAAAATATAAAGAAAGAAAAAAAGAAGAGACAACCGTATACAAGTGCATTCTTTCTTCTTATTGAAACTATATTACCACCCACCCACCCACCCCCAGTAGGTCCCCCTCCCTAGTCCCCCCCGACTTCCCAGGGCCCACACCTGGCAGTGCCCTCTGTCAAACCCCTTCTAAAGTATCTTGTGATCCTATGAATTAAAAATAAAAGTAATATGAGAAAAAATAAATAAAAAGAAATTACAAATTATAAAAAGGAAAAGAAAAGAAAAAAAAGAAAAAAGAAAGAAAAAAAACTCTTTGTATTAAGCTCAGCCCCCCATCTTTATTAATGTTTAAACAGTATAAATCATTCTATATGTATTTTATTCTCGTCTCTTGCTTCTTTGTTATTTACCCCAACTTCCTGTAGACTCTCCAGTTCATCTTCCTTAACCTTATATTCAAATAAAAATTTATGCAAATTTATGCAGAAATCAGTTTGCGATCTAGCTCAAAATAATCTCATCAAACTTTCCCTTCTAGTATGATTTAAACAGTGTGGATCATTCCACATATTCAAATAATAATTTACACAAGAATCAGTTTACATTCTGTCTCAAAATAATCTCACCAAGCTTTCCCTTCTAATAGAGTTTAAACAACGTAAATCATTCCGCATGAATTTTACCCTCGTCCCTTGCTTCTCTGATATTTACCACTACTTCCTGTAGTCACTCCAAATAATCTTTCTTAACCTTATTTTCGAATAATAATTTACACAAGAGTCAGTTTGCCTTTTAACTCAAAATAATCTGATCAGACTTTCGCTACCCCTCCACCTACCCCGCGTTACCCGGCTCCCTTCCTCCCAAACCAAAGTTCAATGAAGTTACCATCTCCACTCTCTTCACTTTAAAGTCCTGGACAATTTAAATTAAAGTTCAGACATATAAGTCCCGTGAAATATGTGTTCAGCATCCGCTCCACGTGATTCAGTCCCAATATCACACCACCAGTATCCAATTCCGCTTTTTCTACCGGAGAGAGATCGCAAACCCCCATTCAATCCACAACTTTGACAAATATTTTGGAATGTCTAATAGGAAAACATCGTAGTCTAGAGACTAAATATCTTGCAAATTGTTGAGTCTAAACAGGATTACCGTATCTTAAACCAGACAAATATTTTGGAGACATAGCTAAATCCTCGATCTCCGCTCTTCTGCTTCTCCGGGAGGGGGAGAGCTACACCCTCCGTCTTGCAACCATGTGGTCTGCTGCTTGCCTTCCCCTTCGCCTTGTCTTTCCTCTTTTCCGAGTGAGTCAGGAAGTTCCGCCTTCAAAGTCTTATAGTAGAAATCTCGAGCTTCTGAAACAGAATTGAGACGAAATCTTTGATTCTCAAATGTAACCGTGATGCCAGCTGGCTCTTCCCATTTATACTGTATCTGGTGGTTTCTAAGCTCTTCAGTTAGGAAAGTATAGTCTCTTCTTGCTTTTAACATCTGGGATGGTATTTCTTTGAAGACAATCAAATCCTGCCCATCAACTCGCAACCTATTATTGTAAAACTTTTGTATGATCGCATTTCTGGATTCTTTTGTGGAGAAATATATGATTATGTCCCTCGGGAGCTGTCGCTGTTCTGCTACCAACAAATTCTGGCGATAGATTTTCCGAATCTGCCAATCAAAATTAAATCCCGGGCTTCCCACCGCATGGCTGAAGGCCTCAACAAAAGTCTGTTTCAAATTCTCTCGCTCCTTTTCGCGCAATCCTCTGACTCTTATTGCAAATGCCTTCCTGTTAAAATTTATCATAACGAGCTGTTCTTGAGTATCTCTAATTTTTTGTTGTAGTGTTTGGATGTTAGTAGTCAAATTAGAGTTAGCTTCCTCCAATCTTTCCAATTTATTCTCCATTTCAGCGGTGTAATCTGTCAGAACAGACATGGCTTTAAACGTATTCGCCTTCATTTGGGCAATCTTAATCTCTAGATTATCATATAACTCCAATACAAATTCTTTAATTTCCTGTTTAAAGTCATTAAGCATTTGAAAAAGAAATTCCTGTGTTAAGAAATCTCCAGTAGAGGGCGTAGGAGACAAGGGCAGCGATTTTGTAGCAGATTCTTTAAGCACATTCGTAGAAAGACGCTTCGGCTTTGACCTGGGAGCCATAAGTAAAAGCTAAAGATAAACAAATAAACAGCGTTCTCGCTTCCCTCAATTTCCAAAAAGAAAAAATTGTTTATAGGTTTTGGGTAGTTAATGAGGAATAGTCTCCAGGAAGGTAGAGCCGGCTAAGTACATCCCCTATCAGTCACCAACGGAGAAAAATCGCCATTTTGTAATGCGTTTGAACAAAGAAGCCTCTAGGACAAACGAGGCTGGTGTTTAAGATAGTAATAAAAGTAAAACCTCTCAGGGGTGGGACCCGCTCGTATTAATCATAAATCAAACAACTTTGCTTTGTCCTGAGGGGGGAGTCCCCTGTCTGGAGCTGCAAAAAAGGCAGCTGAGAAGAACTGGCTGGAGATAAGAGCTCAGCTAACGCTGGATCTAATCTCTGTCCACAGCCAAAAAAAAAAAGAAGAAGGCTGTGAACTACGAATAGACCCTAGCCACTGAGCTTCTCCCTGCCCCTTTCTTGCCCAAAAGGGGTGATATCTTTGATCTTATTTAGATATACAAACCAGATCTCTGAGAGGAGCTCCGTTGAGCCCCCTTCGGGGACAGGCTCCGCCCCCGGAAGTCCTCTGGGGGTCCTTTTTATTGAGCATACACAAGGGAGGGGTGGATTCACATAGCCAATGGGGACCAATCATGATTGTGCAAGTTCACAGTATATGGTAACTCATTTACTCTCATGTAGACTCGAAGAACACTCATAGTCAATAAACCTTTTATCATCATGCAAACATCCAATGCTTAATTAATGTTTGAGAGTTAAACAGTTGTAACCCCTGATTTAATCAACGCTTAGTTACAAGTCTGTGGTTGCTGATCTGCTTAGTGTTAAGGGTATTGATTTAATCAACGCTTGGAGTTGGACAGTTTGCCTTACTGATCTAATCATAAGGCCAATTATTGCTTTTAGTTTACTGATTTAATCATATGGTTAATTATTGCTTCTGTTCTATATGTGTTACAGTATGGCTGAATGCATACCTGCACGTATATCGCAACACATAGTATTGAAAGCCACTGAGAAATCAAGGAGGGCAGGATGGATGTAGTGATAATCAATAAGCAGTATCAATGTTGTTTTAGTGGTATGATCATGTTTGAATATAGACTTAGAGGGATACAGGTAGTCCATTTCATCCAGAGCCGTTTAGATTTGTAGGCGGTCCACCTTCTTAACAACTTTCCCTGAAAGGGAAAGGTTGGAGATTCGTAGAGAATTGTTCAGGTTCATTGGGTCTAGGGCAGGCTGGCAGGGGTGTCAAACACAAGGCCTGCGGGCTGTATACAGCCTGCAATGTGGTTGCACCTGGCCCTTGAAGCCGTCATGGAGAATGTAAGGGGCTGGCTCACATCACTTCGGCCCAGTCTACCCAATGCAAAGAGGAAATATCAGGAGTCCATCCTACTCAGTGATGGGTTGCCAATTTTTTCACTACCGTTTCAAGTGCGTTCCTGTGTGTGCTTGCGCATGCGATGCTTCTGCACATGCTCAGAAGCGTCCGGATGGGTGGATGGAGCCTCCTGCTGCCATTACTACCTGTTCGCCTGATCCAGGCCTAACCAGGAGCAACCCACCTCTGATCCTACTACAGTTCATCACAGGATGCTTCTGGGGTCCTTATCTGCCTTTCTGATGTAATTCTAACACTTCCTCTGCAAACTGATGAGAAATTAACATTTTGCCTCTAGCTTAGAAACTGGAATTATGACCTCTTGGGCTAACATCTTGCCTAATGTTTTCATACATTCTAGCAAAGAGGTTTCGTATTCATGCTGAAATAGGAAGAAAGCAATCTTGGATGGTAGATTAAATACCTATCTATAGGAAAAAACAGTGGAACAACTTGCCTCCAGAAGTTGTAAATGCTCCAACACTGGAAGTTTTAAAGAAGAGATTGGATAACCATTTGTGGTGAAGTGGTGTAGGATTTCCTGCCTAAGAAGGGGGTTGGACTAGAAGACCTCCAAGGTCCCTTCCAACTCCGTTATTCTATTCTAGAAGAAGATTAAAAGAATTCCTTTGGGACAAGAAAGTTTTTAGCTCTTTGGAAACTGTGGGCCATTATTACTACTCTGTTCTTATAATTTGATTTTAGCCATAGAAATGTCTTCATTTGATGCCTGCAAATGTTGTCCTACCTGAGGGAATATTTACTATCAGATTTAGATGACAGTAGATCATGATTTTAGTCAGTAGAGTTTTAATATAACAATTTGTATTACATTTATTGGTGTCCATATAGTTTTTTTTAAAGAATATTTCAAGCCAGCCAATATTTACTGATGACTAACCAGGTAAAATGTTTGAAATTGTATTTGATTTTTTTTCAGGTTAAATAATAGCATTGTAGAAGGTGTCCAGAACCTTGTTGAGGCTAGGGAAATATTTATTTTTTGGCTTAGAGGAATATTTATTCATTTATTTATAAGGGATTATGTCTATCACATTGAAGTGATGGATAGATTTTCTATTTGACCAGTGTGAAAGGGGGAAAAATTAATAGATTTAAGATTGGTAGAACAGAAGGCATTCTTACTTACCTGTATCAAGTTACAGAAGATCCACAGGAAGAAAATAAAAAATAATTTGAATATTTATAGGTTATGCTCAAATAGCTATGTCCTTTTAAATTAGTGAGTCGAATTTAATGCTCCCAAGTTAATCTTTCACTATGAGCCAATGAAAAAGATTTGTGTTGGTTTTTTTTTTTAAATCACAACTGGGAACAAACTGTGGGGAGTGTGGAGGAAAAATTAGATTAGCCGAACGAGACACGAAGAATGGACATTGTATTATACAGAGAGAGCAATGTTGGTTTATGATAGCCTAAATTAGAAGAGAATTATGACTAACAATTTCAATAAAAGGTATAGAGTTTTGTGAGCTGCAGCAAATTTCATCAAAAGTGACAAAGAATGGAGGATTTGAGGATTCACTCAGACCCACGAAGTTTAAGATAAATATATCCTGACCATAAACTGATGGTCGCGAATAGAAGAGACAATGGTAGAAAAATGCTGGGGAAAAAGGTAAGGATTATGGATATGGGGCTTGTGTGTGTGCATGTGTGTGTTGATGTACATGGGCTATGGTGGAGAGATGGTGGACATTAGAATAAACTTAGTAGACATTTCAAGATTTCAAAAAGGGGAAAGGAAAGGAATACAAAGAATGGGACGGTTCAGATTTGCTGGTTAAGGGCCCATGGAATGCTAAGGATTCATTATTAGATTCTGAAAAGAAGAACTAAGGCATTTAGTTAACCCAGCTATTTCCCCACTTTTGATGACCTTCTCCTCCCCTTCAGAACCAAACTTCCCTTTCCACTGGAGTGGAAGCCACAAGATGTTATTACCCAAGGTCACCAATTGGGCAGAAAAGCAGAGGTGGTACTCAGCCGGTTCGCCTAAACTGGTAGTGGAAATCACAGGTGGGCCCGTCCTCCCACCCACCCCTCTCCCGGCTATATGCTGTCCTATTTAGGCTAAGGTGACCAGATTTTCAGATTGGAAAAGAGGGACGCCCTTGACCGGGGGGGGGGGGGGGGCTTGATTTAAAAAAAATTTTTTTGTCAAAAGGTCACCCCAGGACACTGAAACCAGCATAAATACGAATCTGTTGCCAAACAAAATTTTGATCACGTGACCATGAGGATGCTGCAACGGTCGCTAAGTGTGAAAAATGGTCGCAACGGTCGCTAAGTGTGAAAAATGGTCATCAGTCACTTTTTTCAATGCCATTGTAACTTTGGTCACTAAATGTTTTCCCCCTCCTCGAGACTCCTCACTTAGCGACCATCAGAAATACGAATCTGTTGCCAAACATCAACATTTTGATCGCGTAACCATGAGGATGCCACAACGGTCGCTAAGTGTGAAAATGGTCGCTAAGTGTGAAAAATGGTCATCAGTCACTTTTTTCAATGCCATTGTATCTTCCTGATTATTAAAAGTGCAAATTCACTCAGTGTCAATCATGACTCCTGAGTCCATTTCAAAGTATTGTGCATAGACATTTTTAAAATGGCTTGTTTCAATTTATTTTGGATAGAATCTTTTTTAAATTAGTCTAAGACAATTTAAAAAAAGAATCAACACAGAATACCACTATTTTAAAAAATCATATGCACAATAAATAAAATATTATTTTAAAATACATTGAGCCTATACTCCTTACAGTAAATGACTCATCTGGAAACAAGCCAATAGCAGTTTTGTGCTTTAAAATTTACAGATTTTCCAAAATCAGCTTAAAGTCCAAATATTTAAAGACCACTCCCCTCAAAGCTATCTTACCAGAGCTTTAAATATCTTCTGGGGAGGCCCTGCTAGTAATCCCATTCATGACAAAGGTAGGGCTTTCTCAAGAGGAAGGTCTCAGCTGGTGCCCATCCTTTGGAAACCTCCTCCAGAGCAGGGAGCCCTAACCTGCTGTCCATTCAGGAAGGCTGTACAAATTATTCTGTCTTCTAGAATCTAGAGCCATTGGGATTTAATATGGTTTTATCACTGGATTTTCTTTTTATTGTTTTTGTGGAATTGTTACAATGATTTTATAATAATATAATTTTATTTGGCATTTTTGTTGCTGTAAACTGCTGAAAGCCCCTGATAGAATACAAATTATTTAATAATAAATTAGGAAATGTGTAGCTGTTTTCTACACATTGGTTTGTTTGAACAGCTGAAATCAAGCCTGTTCACCCAAGGCAATTCTAGAGTAACATGTGCTTCAGGACAACCTCCCTCTTAGATTGCTTTTTAAAAATGAATTATGCCTTGCTTTTCTATATTATCTTCACTGACACTGTTAGTTTTATTGTTTTCTTGAAGAGATATTTTATTATTCTTTTGTAAATCCTTTTGGATTTTTTCATGAAGAATTCCAGTATAAAAATAAAAAAAAAACACCATAGAGTAAGCTATCTTTTTCAAATACACTTGCAGTGGCAACCTATTACATATTACCTGGCAAAAGAAATCAGTGTTTCTTAAAATCTCTCCTTGGAGTCCAGAGGGTCAGACCCAATCAAGGGTACTCAAAATTCAAATTTGCCAGCCTATGTTGAAATTCCATCAAACAATTGTGAGAATCCACAGTAGCAGTGAATACTTAGATTTCAATATTTAATGCAATACATATTGATAAATATAACCCATACAAACAAATACCATTTTGGGATCCTGAGAGAAATTTTTTAAAACAAAGACAGTAATATAGATTCAGGCGGCTAACACATACAACTGTAATGTTTTGAACATATTTTTCTCTCTACACTATACAGCCTTCTGATGCATGAAATGAAACTCTTACTCTTAACTCTATAGGCACACAATCTTTCCAGTAGTTCACATACTAGTTGGTAACATCTTAATTTGAGGCTTGATTGGAACATTATACAGTTATTGAAAGACAGTAAAATGGACATCAACAATCTCACACCCTGCTCAAAGTTGTGACAGCAAGTTTAAATTTTTGACCTTAACTATCAAGAAAAAAAACAATTTTAAAACTGGCATGTCAGTGACTTCTTAAAAGTCAGGATGCCTGGTCAAGATTAAATTGCAGGTAGATTTCTTATCACTTTCTAAAAAGAGAAAAATTCAGAACATAACAAATAAAAGGTTGTGAATTTCACAGATGAGACAGAAAACCACAAATGGGCAAATATGATCTAGAAAGGCATGACTCTCCCATATTATGGGAATCCCATAAACCCTGCAGATGTTCATAATGAAATTATATTTAACTATTTGGGACAGAAAGACAACACAGACTATTTTTTAAAAAAATTCACCAATATCACACCATAAGATTCTTTATCTTTTCTTTGCAACAATTCCTAATGGCACAAGAAATCTCCATCAATATCTATCCCCAAGAAGAAAACTCTTCTTTAACAGCAAAATAATGTAGAAAAATTACAAACAATAACTCTTTTCAGCTTTATGCACCACCCCAGTAAACACAAATGTTTGATCAGAAAAAATATGTCCAAGATAGGAGCAATAAGCTATACACCATGATTTAGGAGTTTGATTTTTTTCAAAAAAAAATGCTAAAATACTAAACTGTATATATGCACATTTAGGTAAATAGTGTTCTGTATACCCTCTCGGAGGCGGCGATCGATCCCAATCACGAACGGACGCTGCCCGCAGATAACTTCCACGCGGTTCAGAGGACGTTCTGTGCGGGCGGCAGCCGCTGCGCCCATGCTCTTGGAGGCGGCGATCCCATTCACGAAGAGGCAGCTCCTCGTGGGCGCAGCGGCTGCCGCCCGCACAGAGTGAATTCAATTGGGATCGCCTGCGGCCGCGAGGACTCCTACACAAATGGAGTCCTCGCGGCCGCAGGCGATCCCAATTCACTCAGCCGGGGCGGGCAATTTCTGCACGAACGGACTACTCCTCGTGGCCGCAGGAGGAGAGGGAGGAGGAGGGGGCAGCCGAGCCGCCCGCACAGAGTGAATTCAATTGGGATCGCCTGCGGCCGCGAGGACTCCTCCACAAACAGATTACTCCTCGCGGCCGCAGGAGAGGGAGGAGAAGGGGGCAGCCGAGCCGCCCGCACAGAGTGAATTCAATTGGGATCGCCTGCGGCCGCGAGGACTCCTACACAAACGGATTACTCCTCGCGGCCGCAGGAGAGGGAGGAGGAGGGGGCAGCCGAGCCGCCCGCACAGAGTGAATTCAATTGGGATCGCCTGCGGCCACGAGGACTCCTGCACAAACAGACTACTTCTCACGGCCGCAGGCGATCCCAATTCACTCAGCCGGGGCGGGCAATTTCTGCATGAATTGCCCGCCCCGGCTGAGTGAATTGGGATCGCCTGCGGCCACGAGGACTCCTGCACAAACAGACTACTTCTCACGGCCGCAGGCGATCCCAATTCACTCAGCCGGGGCGGGCAATTTCTGCATGAATTGCCCGCCCCGGCTGAGTGAATTGGGATCGCCTGCGGCCACGAGGAATAGTCCATTCGTGCAGAAATTGCCCGCCATGGCTGAGTGAATTCAATTGGGATCGCCTGCGGCCACGAGGACTCCTCACAGCCGCAGGCGATCCCAATTCACTCAGCCGGGGCGGGCAATTTCTGCACGAATGGACTACTCCTCGCGGCCGCAGGAGGACAGGGAGGAGGAGGGGACAGCCGCCCGCAGACAACTTCCACCGCGTGGAACTTCTCTGCCGCGGGCGGCTGCAGCTGCCCCCACCCTCTCCTCCTGCCGCGGCGAGCGGAAAATTCGATTAGAATTAGATTACTCACCAGTCAGCGCAGCTGCAACCTCTTTCGTCTTTTGTCGAAAGGAAATGGAGACTCGCGCAGGCGTGCTGAAAATTTCCCATCCCAGCCAGCTCACTGATTGGCTGGAGTCCAGGCCAATCCAATCAGTGAATGGCAGGCTGGGCTGGCTTAAATTTGTAGGTAGTAGGTAAAAGGCTAAAAGCACGCTTTTTTTGGCGCTCGCAGCTCCCGCCCATCAGCTGCTAGCTTGCTGGGCTGGCTCATCTGGTAGGATAGAGAACAGAATGATGAGCCAGCCCAGCAAGCTAGCAGCTGATGGGCGGGAGCTGCGAGCGCCAAAAAAAGTGTGCCTTTTAAAAAGGCGGGCGGGACGCGGGAAAATGCATTGGAAAGCGGGTGTGTCCCGCCAAAAGTGGGACGTCTGGTCACCTTAATTTAGGCACGTTTTCAAGCCACACATATTCATGCAAGCTGCATGCGTGATCAAAGCATGTGCTCGCATTTGCGAACCGGTAGGGAAAGTAAGCAAATACCATCCCTGCAGACAAGCTGCTGTAGTGTCGCCTGGCCAGAGACAAAGAACATCTGTGGTATTAAGCAAGAGGAGAAGAAAGCCAAGCTCTTGCTTGAAGCCATTTTGGTGAAAGATAAAGACAAGATAATGGCAATAGAGGAGGCCAGGAGAGTTGGGACAAGAAGCCGAATGAGGAACATTGCCCATGGCCTTTTCCAAAAAATGACTTCTCAGGGGGTGAAAGATTACAAGGTTTTTTTTTTTACTCTCTTCCAAAATAAGAGCAGCTCCAAAACACACACACACACATACACACACCAATTACTATTTGTATAATGGTATGGTCCTGCAATCTTACTGATACAGCATGGGTTGCACAGGTAAACCCACCAGTGGCTGGCCAGGTTAGGTGATCTTAATAGAATGGATCTTATAGATTCATTTTAGTTTGGCCTTTTACTCCAGTGCCCTGGAGTCCCAAAGTTGACTTTTAACTTCCTCATATTACAAATAGGGCTGAACAATGTGGCAAGACTCTGTAAAGGAGGGGCACAGGAAGCCAGACGTGGGGGAGAGATAGAACAGAGAAGTTGCAGAAAACTGTTGGTATGAATATCTGTTTTTGTATTTTTCCAAGATGTACCTCTCTGTTCTGAACAGGGGTTTTTACGTTTTGTATGAATACGCCTCTTTAAACGCCCTCTGATTGACGAAGTTTGATTAAAGGTATAAAATCACTGCCCTGGGCGTAGCCAGGCCAGTTCAGATGTTGGTGTGTGAACACGCTGAACTCGATGCATCCAATAAACCTGTTTCTCTCACCTTCGTGGTATCAAGTCCTGGTCTTTCGTAAGTAGATTACTAACCTCAATCTGCTGCAACATTTTTGGCGAGCCAGCCAGGAGTTGAGGGGTCTTTGGGACCCTCTGGAGCGTCCACCCCGGTGTCAGAGCTCATCTTGTCAAGGGGAACCTCCCTGGCGCCAACGGACCCGTTTGATCCGAGGGACTTCCCAGCGACAGAGGGCTCTGGCAGCAGCGTTTGGCGATTCCAAGAACCACCAGAGAAGGACCAGAGACCAGGCATCTAAAAGGCATCTAAAAGGCTGGCCAGCATCGCAGGAGGGAAGCCAAGTACATGAGGCAAGTACTGTGGGAACCCTATTTAGACCCGGACTCCTTGTTGAGCCGGAGGTGAGGCCTGATCTCCCTCACTAGGTGAAAGGTTTTGGGGAGGATTGTCTAGTGTATGTGTGTGTGTGTGTGTGATTGAGGGGGGGGGCTACTACATTTCCCTACGATAGCCGTGTCCATCCGGTATCCTGGGTCAGAAGCCTGTGTGGGGTGATTGCTAAATCCTTGTTGTCTGGTACCCTGGGAGGAGTTGGGGGGGTAGCAGTGTTCCCTTGACCCCTTACAATGTATGTTAAATCATTTTAAAGAAGGATATGTGACTCAGGACTATGGCATTGAATGAAGCAGGCATGAGCTTAAAAAGTTTTGTGAATCTGAATGGCCCACTTTTGGTTTTGGGAGGCCCAACAAAGGCAATTTTTGATCCCAACATAGCTTTGAATGTCCACAGGTTAATGTTTGATCCTGATCAAACAGGATCCGTATATTGACGTGTAGTACAATTTGTTGAGGAGACAGCTTGGCCAAAAAAACAAATGCAAAAGACCAACAGTGTATTCTTATGGCTGTTCGGGTTGCAAACCCCAAATGTCCCAAGCAGAGACCACCAATCCTAGCTAGTGCCCCAGAAGACTTGCCAGAACAGGAAGAGGATCACCACGACCCTCACCACGACCATGCCAAAGGGGGGCTACACCTAGTAGCTCAAGAGACTTGAGGGCATCAACAAGCCGAGCATCTGTGGAGTGGATAGAGTGAGGGCTGGACGGTGTGACCTCTATGATGTCAGAAGAAAGTCCTGTCAGAGGGACAGGGGATGGGGACCCTCTGAGCTCACCAGAATTTTGGGAGAAGAAGGAAGAGGAGATAGAGCAGTCTGAAGAGAGGGAGAAGATTAGAATTGCAGTGTCTAACATTCTAAAACCTGATGTTCCTGCTCACACCAATCTGGCTGACTTTACTGAGCAACGCTTCCCTTCAAGGGACCCGAGATGGAGCCCCTATGACCCCCACCAGTTGACTCTGCTACATAATCATCAACAGTTAATTGTAAGGGCTGTCCGGCTGGGAGGAAAGCCAGCCACTAAAATGTCTAAACTCTGCCGAAAGCCCCGAGGTTTTTATTTATGGTAACCACTAACCTTCCTGAAAATGCTCAGATGCTAGCTATGGCCTTTATTTCTCAGTCATCTGACACAAGCTGTAGAAGCTGGAAGGGGCACTGGGGAAGCCCCTCAATGAGCTTATGGAAGTAGCTAGAAAAACTCTCATCAATAGAGACTTGTTGGAGGAAAAGAAAAAAAATCAAAAGATGCAGAAAAAAAGCAGAAGTGCTCGCGGCAGCAATTAGGGAGGGGAACAGGGCCCCACCCTTGGGACGGAACCGATGTGCCATCTGTTACGAACATGGCCACTGGGGAGGGGAGTGCCTCAACTGGGACTGGGCTCCACCCCCTGAGGAAAGGGAAGATGACCACCCTAGGATGCCAAGGGATCCCCCCCACCAAGCTGCCCCAGGAGACCTGAATCTTACAGGAGGGCCTTCAATGGCATGCAGAGGAAAATGGTTTTCAGTCATTGATTCAAAGGATGTTTTCTTTGCAATCCCCATCAATCAAAAAAAAAGTCAGCATTCGTTTGCCTTCAAATGCCCAGTCACAGGCAGAAAGCAGCAATATGCTTGGACACGCTTGCATCAAGGCTTTGAAAAAACTCCCCCACCTTATTTGGAGCTGCATTAGCCATGGATTTGAAACTTTTAGACATTGCCCCACCTGATGTGGTTTTGCAAGATATAACTGCCAGGCCAGATGGATGTAACTGTCACAGGCCAGATGGAGGAAACCTGTCATGCCACTGCAGCAGCCCTACTGCTCCTACTATGAGGCCTCTCGGACCAAAGCCCAATTAGTCCAATTGGAAGTTAAATATTTGGGCTACAACATCCAGCAGGGACAAAGAACTTTGGGCCATGAGAGGAAGGAAGCCATTTGCCAATTGCCGGCCCCACGAAATAGCAATAGCAATAGCAATAGCAGTAGACTTATATACCGCTTCATAGGGCTTTCAGCCCTCTCTAAGCGGTTTCCAGAGAGTCAGCATATTGCCCCCAACAATCCGGGTCCTCATTTTACCCACCTCGGAAGGATGGAAGGCTGAGTCAACCCTGAGCCGGTGAGATTTGAACCGCTGAACTGCTGATCTAGCAGTAGCCTGCAGTGCTGCATTTAACTACTGCGCCACCTCGGCTTCCTAGGAAGGAATTAAGGAGCTTTTGGGGGGCAGCAGAATTTTGTCGCATTTGGATTCTCAATTTAGCATTGTTAGCAAAGCCACTCTATGAAGCTACCAAGGGGACCGGAAAAGGAGCCCTTGAGGTGGGAGGAAGAGGAACAGAACAGCTTTTTGGAATTGAAGCATGCTGTGACTCAGGCTCCTAGTTTCTGACTTGACAGCCTTTTCAGTTGTTTGTGGACACTAAGCAGAATATGGCCATTGGGATACTGACCCAACAGTTGGGAACATGGTATCGTCCAGTTGCATATTTGTCCAAACAGCTGGATCAGGTGGCCAAAGGGTGGCCAGCCTGTCTCAAGGCTGTGACAGGAACTTCCCTATTTACCCAGGAAGCCAATAAGCTCACCTTTGGACAGCAATTAAATATCTACACCCCCCATGCTCTTCGGGCTGTCCTAGACCAGAAAGGTCATTTGTGGCTTACCAATCCATGAATGTTGAAATACCAGGGGTTTATTACACATAACCCCCTCATCAAGCTTGTCCAGTCATATGTTTTGAATCCAGCAACCCTGTTGCCTGAACCAGACTCTGAAATTACTCATGATTGTTTGCAAACCATTGAAGAAACCTATGCCAGTCACCCAGATTTGAAGGATAAACCCCCATCGCACAAAGATGCAACTCTTTGTACAGATGGAACCAGCTTTCTACATGAGGGCGTGCGAAAAGCAGCTTATGCTGTAGTCACCCTTGATGATGTGTGGGAAGCCATGCCCCTACCACCAGAAACCAGTGCCCACCTGGCAGAACTACATGCCCTCACAAGGCTTTGGAATTGGCATGAGATCTACGAGTCAACATTTACACAGACTCCAAATAGGCCTTCCTAACCGTCCAAGACCATGGAGCTTTAGGAAAAAGCTCTTCACAGGAAGAAGGCCTCATCACAGCTGGAGGAAAGGACATCATATATGACCCCAAATTATGCGTTTGTTGGACAGTGTGTGGGCCCCCAAACAAGTTGCCATTATGCATGTATAGTGTCATCAGAAAGGGGTTTCAACAACTGAAAAAGGAAACAACAAAGCTGATCAAGTTGCCAGAGCAGCAGCCTTGGATCCCCCTTCTTTACAGGCCACATGCCTTACTCTGTGGACCCCGGCCCAGGAAGAACAACCCCCATCGTATAGTCACTCAGGAACCCAGCAAGCTGAAGCAATAGGGGTGGAACTACTATATGGGTGGTAGGTTCTGCCAGACACAAAGGTGTTTGTTTCCCAGCAGTTGGCATGGGATGCTGTCTCCTCCCTGCATAAGCATTTGCACTTAGGAAAGCCAGGTGATTTCAAGTGGAACATTAAGGTAAGAATCCCAAAATCAGAAGGACACTAATGAATTGCGTTAAAAGTTTATGTCTTGTAATCAATGTGTTAATTATCAGATTCATTTTGTTGATTTTACAAATGAAATGTTTTAAAAGGCTTTGGTGTCCTCATTTTCTGCCATTCAGGGTGACACAATTTAGCATCTGGGACAAGCCACATTATTTTACTTACTATTTACTAATAAGGGTCAAGGGCTATTCCCAGCCAACACAAACCAATTGTACACCTGTTTATGGACAGCATCATGAGCTTTCAGTTCTCTAAGTGGATATTATTTAACGTTGAGTTCACAGTTTATGCTAAACCAGGGATGTCAAATTCAATTTGGAACGAGCTCCCCGTGGAGATTCAGACCCTCGCCACCCTTCAGGCCTTCCGGACAGTCATTAAGACCTGGCTGTCCCAGCAAGCCTGGGGTTGAGTCCCCCCCCCACTACTCAAATTTGCTGTGCTTGCTGTGTTTTTTAAATTGTTGTATCACTGTCCTGTTTGTCTTACTTGCTGTATTTGTTTTCCCCTTCCCCTGGTTTTTGTTCAGCCGCCCTGAGTCCCTTTGGGGAATAGGGCGGCTTACAAATCGAATAAATACCAAATACCAAATACCAATTTCATTGAGGGCCACATCATGATTGTGTTTGACCCTGGGGAGTTGGGGTGGGTGTGGCCAGCTCGATTTCACTCATGTTCGGGGTGCCTATGGTGGCCCAAGCACTCTGCCAGCAAAAACGGGTTCTCAAGCTCTGTTTTCAGGTGCAACAGCTTCCTGCAACCTGCTGCCAATGAAAATGGAGCTTGGGAGGGCCACCCGAGCTCCTTTTTCACTCGCAGAGGCACCGTGGGCTGGTCCTTTGCTGTTTCCAGGGCAGCCCTGCAGACTAAATCTAAGTACCCCATGGACTGGATCCGGCTCAGGGGCTTTGAGTTTGACATCCCTGCGCTAAACCTTCATATGGTGGGCAAACATGTTGTTAAAAATTAGCCATCATAGTTTAACAGAATAACAGAGTTGGAAAGGAAACTATACTATGTCAGACAAATTGTTGTCCAATCTCTCCTTAAAAACTTCGGGATATGGTGAAAAACCACGAGACGAACAAGATAAACAGCAAACCACACAACCATCAGATAAAATGTATCATCTCCCTCTCCTGGGAGGGCAAGGAGTCAAGGAAAAAAGATCCAACCGTAAGACCACCAGACAAGCGGATAAACAAGCTACTATGCAACAATCTCAACAATCGTTGGCCACTGATCAAGAAGCTACTGCAACAAGCTCAGAAGCTGTGGGAGGAGCCAAACCAAAGGTGAGACAGGCCTTGCGGGAGGCTCTAAAAAAGCTTCAGGCAACCAAAAATGACAACTAAGATTTTGACATGGAATGTTAACGGACTGAACTCTCCACAGAAAAGAAAGAAAATATTTCATTATCTCAAACAGTTTAAGAATGACATAATTTGTTTGCAAGAAACTCATATCAAATCAACCGATCAAAAATATTTGTTTAACTCCAAACTGGACCAACATTTTGCGACCTCAGCCATGGAAAAGAAAAATGGCATAGTAGTATACTTAAGAAAAGACATTAAAGCTGAGCTAATTGAAGCAGATCCCTTTGGAAGATATATCGCATTAGATTTAATCTTAGAAGGGAAAAAGACGTTTCTTTTGGGAATTTATGCTCCTAATCAACAACAAGATGGATTTTATAGAAATCTCCATGCTAAATTAGTACAGTGGGACTTTGAGTCTTGTATATTATTGGGTGACTGGAATGGCGTGATCGACACCAAAAGAGATAAGAAGACAGCTCGCCTGAACACCAAATTTCGAGCTAAGTTACCCAAACCCTTTTTTGACATGCTGGACGACTTTGAATTGCGAGATGCTTGGCGCGAGAGGCATGCAGAAGAATATGACTTTACCTTTTTTTCCAACAGACATCAATCTCTTTCAAGGATTGATTTTATACTAATTACAAATGATTTACTTTGTAGGGTGAAGAAGACAAAGATTATGGCGAGAGTTCTTTCAGATCATAATCCAGTCTGGATGGAATTGGGAAGGGTAGCCCAGGCAAGAAGGTCCTGGAGATTGAATGAAAACTTATTTAGATATGAAAAGTATGTTAATGATTGTAAAAAATTGCTATCGGAATATTTTGTTCTCAATATGAATAAGGGTACATCTATGGAATATGTATGGGATGCAAGCAAAGCATATATGAGAGGAGTATTAATGAATATAAACAAAATACATAGACACAAACAAGGGCAAAAATGAAAAGAATTGGAAGAGGAAATTAAAGGGAAAGAGTCAGAATTAACATTGAATCCAGGAGATACAAAGATTAGGGAAACAATTGCTATATTAAAATCTCAGTTTGATATGCTGATCTCTGACCAGGTAGCCACCAGTTTATTATATGCTAAACATAATACTTTCTGCAATGCAAATAAACCCGGTAGGTGGTTGGCTTATCAGATTAGAAAAAAAAGGAAAGCTCGAAATGTATCCAAATTGTGTTACAGAGGGAAGGAAGTGTTTCAACAGGAAGAGATTCAAAAGGTATTTCGGGAATTTTTTACAGAGTTGTATAAAGGGGATAAAATTAAGGACGTAGATATAGACAAATACCTAGATAAAGAAAAATCCCCCTAGTTAGAGAAGAACATAGGCATAAGCTGAATCAACCTATAACCTCTGGGGAAATTTTGCAGGCAATTAAACAATTAAAGTTAGGGAAAGCACCAGGCACAGATGGTTTAACAGCTGTTTATTATAAAAATTTACAGTTAGAAATGGTAGAACCCCTCAGAGAACTATTCAATAAAATTCAATCGGGAGGGAAAGTGCCCCCTTCGTGGAAGACTGTGTTCATATCGTTGATACCCAAAGAAGACCAAGACCTTACCCAACCAAAAAATTATAGACCTATTTCATTACTCAATGTAGATTATAAAATTTTTACTAAAATATTAGCAAATAGGCTAATGGGGGTAATTCAACAACTGATACATACCGATCAAACTGGTTTTATACAGGGCAGACAGATGAAGAACAACGTTAGATTAATTATTAACACTTTAGAATACCTGGGAAAGAACAATCAAATCCCGGCTGCATTCATATTTTTGGATGCGGAGAAAGCCTTTGATCGAGTTAATTGGCAATTCCTGCTGAAGACATTGCAAAAAATGCAGATAGGAGATGGCTTTTTACGGTCAATTGGTGCAATATATCAGCAGCAAACAGCCCAGATCATTGTCAATGGAAGTCTGACAGACTCCTTTCAAATTGAAAAAGGTACAAGACAGGGCTGTCCTCTGTCCCCATTATTGTTTATTATAACTTTGGAAATACTGTTGAATAAGATACGGGGCTTGGGCGGTCTAAAAGGGATTAAAATTAGACAGCAAGAATATAGAGTCCGTGCATTTGCGGATGATCTGGTTATAATATTGGAACAACCGCAGGAATCTAGTAGGGTATTATTGAACACGATCAATCAATATGGTCAAGTCTCGGGATTTAAAATAAATCTAGGAAAAACCAAAATATTAGCTATAAATATGACTATCAAACAGAAGGAAGAACTGGGGGCGATGCTAAGATGTGAGGTAGTTAAAAAAGTTAAATATCTTGGAGTTAATATTTTAATCTCAAATGGGAAATTATATAAGCATAATTATGAACCACTTTGGCATAGTATACAGTTGGAGTTGAAAAGGTGGGAAAAATTGCATCTGTCCTTGCTGGGTAGAATAGCGGCAGTAAAAATGAACATTTTACCAAAATTTTTATTTCTTTTTCAAATGTTACCAATACTTAAAAGAGATGCGAATCTTTTAGAATGGCAGAAGGGTATCAACAAATTTGTGTGGGCAGGAAAGAAGCCAAGGGTAAAGATGAAAATAATGCAAGATGCACGTGAAAGAGGAGGATTGAAATTACCTAACTTAAAATTATACTACGACGCAGTGGCATTATCTGCAATTAGTGACTGGATTCATCTAACTAATGACAGAATTTTGAATATCGAAGGATATGACTTGTTATATGGTTGGCATGCTTACCTGTTATTTAACAAAAAAATGGATAAGAAATTTAAAAATCATATCTTAAGAAATGCTTTATTGCGGGTTTGGAAAAAATATCAACATAAATTAAATGATAAAGTGCCCATGTGGGCAATTCCTAGACATGCAATTGAAAATATGAATGTAGAACAAAAACACGATAGAACCACCTATAGACAACTTCTTATCTCAGAAAGAGGGGTGATGCAACTAAAATCTTTAGAGGTACTTAAAGAAGAGAAGGTAGTTCAAACGTGGTTTCAGTATGGTCAATTACAGGCTAGGTGGAAAACAGATCAAAAAATTGGCTTTGTAAAAGTTGAGGATAATTTGTTTAAACAAATAAGAGATCAAAGCTCAATGCATATAAAGAGGATATATAATGTACTAATACAGATGGATTCTGAAACGGAACTGATTAAGGATTGTATGATAAAATGGGCTCAGAATATCGAGGAACCAATAATGCTTGAAACATGGGAAAGAATCTGGGTAAGAAATGTGAAATTTACACAAGCACAAAACTTGAGAGAAAATTTTTATAAGATGTTTTATAGATGGCACCTAGATCCTAAAAAGCTTGCCTCTATGTATCCAAATGTTCAACCTAAATGTTGGAGATGTGGTTCTTGTGATGCTACATATTTTCATATATGGTGGACATGTCGTAATGTTAAGGCATTTTGGATAAAAATATGGTGGATCCTGCAAAACATCTTCAAAAGAAGGATAAAATTTACCCCCCAGTTGTTTTTACTGGGTATATGTATTGACTTTACAGTAGCAGAGACTAATTTGGTTCTGTATTTAATAACGGCAGCAAGACTCTTGGTGGCGCAGTATTGGAAGAAGAAAGATTTACCTACAATTCAAGAATGGACTTTGAAAGTTATGAACTTAGCCGAAATGGCCAAAATCTCAGCATATCTCAAAGAACATTCAAACGAGAGATATAAACGAGACTGGAAAAAATGGATTGATTACATAAAAAGTAAATATGGGACTAAGAAACTCCAGATAGCTTATGCTTAGTATCAGTAACAATTTAAATTGTTTAAAATTTGGGTAACAGTAAGAAGCTGAGTTCAATGTAGAGATATTTTAGACTGTGATTGTCCAAAAGTTATACCATGTATGGTCTTTGGGAAGTCGGGGGGAGGGAAGGGAGGTGGGGATTTAGGGGGAGGGGGGAGGGGGGAAATACAATATGTGTTAAATTCCATGATTGTATTTGTATACTGTGGCTTCTCAATGTTAGTGCGAAAATAGAACAAACCGAATATACTGGAAGGTAATAGATACCGAAGGAAAGAGTCGAGTGAAAGAAGAAGGAGGGTGGAGAGGGTGAGAGAGAGGAGGAGGAGAAGGGAGGGAGGGAATGGATTAGAGGGAGTGATAGGGTTAGGGTTAGAAAGAAGGGGAGGGGAAGTAGGCGTAGAGGGGTGTGTGAGAAGGAAGAATGAAAGTTGGAGGGGGTTGAAAGAGGGTGTATGGCGGGCCAAGGTGGTATACTGGGTTTGTATTGTAGAGGGCATTTTCTATATAAGTGAGGGCCGTGTTTATTATTCAATGTTATATGCCCTGATTAAGCACAGTGAATAAGTGATTGTACAGAATGAAAACATAATAAAAATATATATAAAACAAAAAATTAGCCATCATAGTTTAACAGAATAACAGAGTTGGAAAGGAAACTATACTATGTCAGACAAATTGTTGTCCAATCTCTCCTTAAAAACTTCCAGTATCCACTATGGTTTATGGCAGGGGTGAACAACCTGTGGTTGATATCATATGCAAACCCCTCACATTGCAAGAATACATACACCAAATTCAACAGCAACTGACAAATGTTTAACAAAAAAATGACCTTTTTCCCCTTTCAAAAAAAATAAGAATAAAAGGGAAGACAAAGGCAAATCAATCCCTTTTTCAGCTTAAAAAAATTAATCAATCCTGTGTCAAAACATGCTGGTGAAATTTGACCATCTTTTACTGTTAAATTTAGCAACTTTCTAACTATTGAAAGAAGGTAGGTTGAAGGATTTGTAAATACAATAAATACTTTGCCTTCCAGAAGCTTCTCTTTCCCATTTCCACCCTTAAATACCTTGAAATTGTCTCAAGTGGGCTGAAAAATATTAGTCCTACCTCTCCCTGTGGACACCATCAAAGTTGTTGTTTGGATGAACCAGTCATCAGTTCTTGAAACTGGAAATGTTGCCCATCTCTGATGTAGATCCTAGCAATCTGCATGAGCTTTATTCAATAAACCGAGATGAAAAGCTAACAAGGTTAAAACTGTTTTAAACATAATATAGTTCCACAAGTTCATTTCTCTTTTTGTTTTAAGCAAATATTACATTTGAACAAATGGATATTTGTTAGGAGTAAATCCCGTCAACATTAGCAGGTCTTACTTTTGAATAAATAAATGTAAACCTGAATTATCAAGAGTGTCAGTGTGCTGTCACACCTGGGTATTGAATTTAATTTACTTTCTCTTTAGGATTCTCTCTTTTGTGACAATTAAACATCAAGGAAGAGGAACTTCCGGTCAATTCTCCCTCTTATATTTCTTCTACATTTTGGGGTTCTTTGCTTTGTCCGTAATTTTTCATCTACCTGGGAAGATCTCTCACTACTACCCATCCACCAAAAACACAATTAATTCTTCCTTGATAGAACAAATTCTATTCCAAAACATTACCCCTAATTCTAGTTTGTCCTCTGAGGCTATTGAGGCTGGAATATGGACGGTGAACTCCCAAGGGCGTCTCGGGAACCAGATGGGGCAATATGCCACCCTTTATGCCTTAGCCAAGCTCAATGGATATCAAGCCTGCATCCGTCCAGAAATGCATTCGGCTTTATCACCAGTCTTCAAGATCACTTTGCCTGTAATCTCTGCTGAGGTGTTTAGGAAGATCCAATGGAGGAATGTTCACTTGCATGATTGGATGTCAGAGGACTATCGTCACGTCCAAGGGAAATACGTCCAATTGACGGGCTACCCTTGTTCTTACACCTTTTATCACCACATCCGCCAGGAAATACTAAAGCAATTCACTTTCCATGACCACATCAAGGAGGAGGCCAACCACTACCTGCAACTCTTGCGGGGAGAACGCCAGAATGTGACTTATGTTGGAGTGCATGTCCGTAGAGGGGATTATGTGAAGGTAATGCCCAAAACCTGGAAAGGTGTGGTGGCTGACAAAGGCTACTTGGAGAAAGCCATGGACTACTTCAGAAAGAAGTACCTCAATCCCATCTTTGTGGTCACCAGCAATGGGATGGAGTGGTGCAAGAAGAACATTAATGCCTCCAGGGGGGATGTTTACTTTGCTGGGGATGGGAAGGAAGCCTCCCCAGGAAGGGATTTTGCTCTCCTTACTCATTGTAACCACACAATCATGACCATTGGGACTTTCGGCATCTGGGCTGCCTACCTAGCAGGTGGAGAGGCTGTTTATTTAGCCAATTATACCTTACCAGACTCTCCGTTTCTCAAGGTCTTCAAACCCTCTGCAGCCTTCTTACCTGAGTGGATTGCGATCCCAGCCAATCTTTCTCTATTGCTGCCCAAATAATCTGTAAATCCTAAAATCCATAATTATCTGTCCACTCATAAGGTCAAGTAGAGCAGGCATGCTCCAGATCCTTTCCTGGAATATTGCCACTTAAGGGTTCGCATTTAGTCATGCCGGCCACATGACCACGGAGACGTCTTCGGAGAGCGCTGGATCTTTGGCTTTCAAACGAAGATAAGCACCACCTCCTAGAGTTGGGAACAACTAGCACATATGTGCGAGGAAAACCTTTACCTTTACCTTACAGTATATAAATTATTATTTATTATTGAAAAGTGAAGATGTAATTTTCCATTATCTTATCCCTTGACTTTGGTGGTTATTGGTTGGAATAAAGGTTTCAGAATTCATTTAATCTCTGTTCTCAGCTTTCTTCATCCCACTGAATCATCAAACGTTGGTAATCTCATTTATTTGGAGATTATTTTCAATACCTGAACTAAATGCTTCAAAATATATACAGATAAAATCGGCAACAGTTTTCACCCACTCACACAAAAAGATATGATAGAACAGGGGTAGTCAACCTTTTTATACCTTCCGCCCACTTTTGTATCTCTGTTAGTAGTAAAATTTTCTAACCGCCCACCGGTTCCACAGTAAATGGTAATTTATAAAGTAGGGAAGTAACTTTATTTTATAAAATTTATAAAGCTGAATTACAGCAAACCCCTACCACCCACCATGGAAGCTGGAACGCCACTAGTGGGCAGTAGGGACCAGGTTGACTACCACTGTGATAGAATTTTAAAGTAGCTGATAAATTTTGTTTCTTCTTTCTTCTTCTTAAATCAAGTTTCACACAGCTATTATCTGGAACAAGTAAATAGCAATAGCACTTACACTTATATCACGATCCACAGTGCTTTACAGCCCTCTCAAAGTGGTTTACAGAGGCATCATATATTGCCCCCAACAATCTGGGTTGCCTCCTTTTACTGATGAATTAGTTTTAAAAACTGTTGAATATCTTGAAGATGATATTTGACTTATGCCAAAGTGCTTCTTGACATTTTATTAAGCATTTCAAATTTGTTCCATTTATTCTGTTTCTATTGCTATTTCTGAAGTTATTGCTATTACCTTAGAGATTTTGGAGAACTGAAAATGAGGCTTTTATAAAACATTAGAGGGATTGGGTTGTTGGAAGAAATATCCATCTAGGTTCAGTTCCAAGTGGGAAGAAAGAAAACGGAAACATGGAGACTGCCTGGAAAGATGATTTAATGGTGGACAGAACCACATGGCTTGAGATCCTGGGCAAAAGAAAAGCACATGGGTGGGAGAGAGAAAGATTTATACACTCTTTTGGGTCCCACCATGGAGCTTCCTGTTCCTATGTACGAAATGTATTCTGATTGGTTGTCAGACTCCCATGGGACTGTGCAGGGGTAACTTTGTAAAGTTTTGAGTCCCAAGCTTGGTTGAATCTTGCTGGGTGACGTAATCTCCCCAGGTGCCATGTGGTGATTTCTATTGCTAGATGGGTAAAGGGCAATGGTGGGATTCACTTACCTTCCCTATCAGTTTACAAATGTGAGAGAGTGCTCACTCGCTTCACTCGCATGCACTGCATCTGCACATGTGCAATGTTCGTGCATTATGTTGGGGTGGGTGGATGGAGTTTCTCGCAGCCACTGCTACCGGTTCACCTGAACTGGAGAGAAACAGCTGAATACCACCTCTGGTAGAGAGCTAATATTACCTTTGTTGGATCTTAAGAGGGCATTTGCTTATGAATAGACCTAGCTATCTCTTTATCTCTTAAATGCTCACATCTGCTGTGGGCTAGTGTGGAGGGTGGGGGCCTCATTAAGAGTGAGTCTGTTCCTGCCTAAAAAAAACATATTTCTCCATTTCTCATCCAGGGAAATATAATATTCTGCCTTTTTAATACTTCCTAGAATTTTTCATTTTCCTAGGAGAGGAGTGAGTGCTAACTTCCCACAGGGTGATACTAATTAATTCCCTGAGGAACCTCAAGCGAATGTGAAATTATTCAGCTTTGATCTTAAAAATAAAAGGAACAAAACATTTTGTGCAATATGTGGTATTACATATTTGTTGGACATCTCTGAAAACATTTAATTAACTTTAAGGCTAGGTTGCCATTTCCTTCTTGTGAGAGATGCAGTTTAAACAAGTTTGTATGATGCTGTAAATTTTCATCATGAGTTGAAATTCACATAACTTCTCTTGGACACCTCATGCAAGTCAAGGATTGATGTAATTTATTATTTCTTCATTCCTTTAGTTACTTCAAAAACATTGTAATCTACTTGGGCACTATCTAATAAAATGAAATTCAATGGTGAAAAGAGTAAGGTTCTACATTTAGGCAACAAAAACGAAATGCACAGGTACAGTATAGGTGGTACTTTGCTCAACAGTAGTAACTGGGAAAGGGATCTTGGAGTCCTAGTGGACAACCATTTAAATATGAGCCAGCAGTGTGCAGCAGCTGCCAAAAAAGTCAACACAGTTCTAGGCTGCATAAACAGAGGGATAGAATCAAGATCACGTGAAGTATTAATACCACTTTATAATGGCTTGGTAAGGCCACACTTGGAATACTGCATTCAGTTTTGGTCACCACGATGTAGAAAAGATGTGGAGACTCTAGAAAGAGTGCGAAGAAAAGCAACAAAGATGATTAGGGGACTGGAGACAAAAACATATGAAGAACAGTTGCAGGAACTGGGTATGTCTAGTTTAAGAGAAAGAAGGACTAGGGGAGACATGATAGCAGTATTCCAATATCTCAGATATGCCACAAAGAAGAGGGAGTCAAACTATTCTCCAAGGCACCTGAGGGTAGAACAAGAAGCAATGGGTGGAAACTAATCAAGGAGAGAAGCAACTTAGAACTGAGGAGAAATTTCCTGACAGTTAGAACAATTAATCAGTGGAACAGCTTGCCTCCAGAAGTTGTGAATGCTTCCAACACTGGAAGTCTTTAAGAAGATGTTGGCTTATATTTCTAGATGCCGAGAAAGCCTTTGATCGAGTGAATTGGCAATTTTTAATTAAAACAATGCAAAAGATGCAAATTGGTGAGTATTTCCTACAATCAATCAAAGCAATATATCAGGAACAAACAGCACAAATTATAGTCAATGGAAGTTTAACAGAACCATTTAAAATCGAGAAAGGTACAAGACAGGGTTGCCCCCTATCTCCATTATTGTTTATTATAACCTTGGAATTATTGCTGAATAAAATATGGGGTCAGATGATTTACAGGGAATCAAGATCAGGCATCAAGAATATAGACTACGGGCATTTGCGGACAACTTGACTATAACTTTAATCCAACCAGGGAAATCAATCAAAGTTTTAATGAATATGATTAATCAATATGGCCAAGTATCTGGGTTTAAAATAAACCTAGAAAAAACAAAGATGCTAGTTAAAAATATGAACACTAATCAAAGGGAAGATTTAGAAAAAATAACAGGATGTGAAATAGTTAAAAAGGTTAAATATCTAGGAGTTTACATCTCAAATGAGAAACTATGTAAGTATAATTATGAGCTACTATAGCATAGCATATAGGCAGAGATGAAAAATTGGGAAAAACTACAATTATCTACACTGGGAAGAATAGCAGCAGTGAAAATGAATGTCTTGCCTAAGTTCCTATTTCTTTTTCAAATGATACCAATACTTTAAAAAGACGCAAATTTGCTTGAATGGCAGAAGGGTATTAACAAATTTGTACGGGCAGGAAAAAAGCCGAGAATAAAACTTAAAATAATGCAAGATGTACATGAGAGAGGAGGCTTGAAAATGCCAAATTTAAAACTATACTACGAAGCAGTAGTTTTATCAATAATCAGTGACTGGATCAATTCAACAGAGGATAGAATACTTACTATCGAAGGGCATGATTTGATATATAGTTGGCATGCTTATCTGATATATGACAAGAAGGTGGATAAGAATTTTAAAAGTCATATTTTAAGGAATGCTCTATTGCGTGTCTGGAAAAAATATCAACACAAACTAAACGATAAGATACCTATGTGGGCAATTCCCAGACATGCAATAGAGAACATAAGTATAGCACAAAAACAGGATGCAACCACATATAGACAACTTCTTACTATAGAAAGAGGTATATTACAGTTAAAACCCTTGAATGTACTAAAAGAGGAAAAGGCAATTTAAACATGGTTTCAGTATGGACAGTTACAGGCCAGATGGAAAAAAAATCAGAAAATTGGTGTTATGCAAAATGAGGACAATCTACTAAAACAAATTAGGGATCAAAGCCAAATGCATATAAAAAGGTTATAGAATGTATTAATAGACATGGATTCTGAAACAGAATTAGTTAAAGACTGTATGATAAAGTGGGCACAATAATGATGGAAACATGGGAAAAGATATGGGTAAGAAATGTAAAATTCACGCAAGCCCAAAATCTGAGAGAGAATTTTATAAGATGTTTTATAGATGGCATTTAGATCCTAAAAAACTGGCTTGCATGTATCTGAATTTACAACTTAAATGCTGGAGATGTGATTGTGTTTTTTTTTTATAAATGTTTTTTTAATTTTAATTGAAACAAGTACAGCATCTTTCTTTATTCTGTAGAAAATGTATCAATCGATTACAAATCCTCCACAGTCAACAAACATAACTCATATTAACTCAAGCATTATTATATATCCATTTTCATTTGACTGTAATTATTATTTAAAAATATTAATACAAGTAATAATCTTGAACAATACCTGCCCACACCAGTGGGAAAAGAAAAAATCAAAAGGAAAAGGCAAAAAAAAAAAAAAAACGACAAAGGACAAGGCAGGAAAAAAAACAAAACACAGGTATCTATTATAAAAAAGAAGAAGTATATCAACTGGTTACAACATGCTTTGGTGCTTCTCTTCCATTAACTCATATTAATTCAAATATCTTAACTCAAATGTTTGCCATATTAACATCATTATACCTCCAGTTTTAATTACCTATAGTTATTTAAACATCCTTCATCCTTAGCTATGCCAGAGAATTAATCCATAACACATGCTGACATTTCATTTACTTACTTGTAAAATCCTCTATTAACATCAAATCCTCATATCCTATTTTAGCTGAACATCCATAATATTTAATTATATCATATATCATAACATTTTCCCAGTATTGATTAACATTTGATTGTATGTATTTTATTTAGTTTTTATAATAGTGATAATTATTGTAATTAATACTCTTTATGTATAATCCAAAAATGTTTTCTCATATCCAATTGTTATTTATCACATCGACTCCACATTATATACATTACTATCAATATCAATTATTATTCAGCTATATCTGTTACAAAGAGAGCAATTAGGTTTAGCTAGATTTCAATTGTATTCTTCAGTCTATCAGCCAATTCCACATTATATACATTACCATCAATATCAATTATTATTCAGCTATATCTATTACAAATTAAAGTAATCAGATTTAGCTAATTTTAAGTTGTATTCTTCCATCTGTGAGCCTGTGTCCCTCCAACAGCAAAATTTTCTCAATCCAATTGCCATTCGTTGGATAAATTTACCAAATGTTTTTATAAGCAAGTCCAGACAAAGATATCTTCGCACCTTTTGGCTCTGAATGTCAGTGATGAAATAATAATGTTGTCCCGGGCTTGTAAAACTTTTCAAATTGACTTTAATTCTCAAGGGTGGAGTTTTCATTTCTCCTGCACTCTGTCTCTTTAAATGAATCTTCTTTATAGCTCCCCCCCTCCTTTCTTCCTCTGAGATAGACCAGACGCCATTTCTCACATTTTCCATTTGTATTTCAGGAACATTCAAACATTCAACGATCTCAGTTTTTCCTTCATATTTTAAAATCAGATGATCCAATTTTCTTTCCAATCTCTGAAAAGAGTCAAAAAGCTCTCGACATGCAGAAAAAAGAATCTGGACTGAGACCTTAGAAGTATTTTCAGACGCCATGATGTGTCGTAGTTAGAAATTGCAAGTAAAAACACGCTGGAAACTGTGCAATCTTATCTGATCGTAAACACAGCCAAGTAATAAAAATGTCAGATCGTGAAGGGCTAATTAGTAGAAAGTTGACTTTACGGTCCACTTAGAAAGAGTCAGTGGGGAGGGCTGCCGAAGCGTTCCTTGAAGCGTTTAAGAAATAAAGTAGCCACCAGCCATAAATCCATTTAAAAAAGACCAATTCGCCACTAGATTCTTCTATTTTTTGGTTTCAATTAGCTTAAGCTTTTAGTGCGGACAGTCTCTCTTGAATAATAAAATCAGCTTACCAGATGACATCACTTCTGCCATTCTTAGGGGCAACCTGCAGTTTCAGTTAGCACGCAGCTAATCCAGAAAGGAATTGGCACGAGGGGTTAATACCCCCCCCCCCAGAGACTTTGCGAATGTCTCTGAGGTCCTGGGTCTCCCCTCACCTTCACTGTCGTCTCCGGGACAGCTAGGGTCCAAAAACCCGTCCAAAAATCCTTCGGAATAGAGGAATTTCAGGAATAGCCTGAAACTCCGTCTTCTCACTGCTAAGCCCCGCCTTCTTCCAAGATGCGATTGTGTTGATGCTACATATTACCATATATGGTGGACTTGAAAAAGGTTAAAGCATTCTGGATAAAAACATGGTGGATTATGCAAAATATTTTTAAAAAGAGGATAAAGTTTACTCCTCGGTTATTCTTGTTAGGTATAACTACTGATTGTACTGTTATAGAGACTAACTTGATTTTGTACTTAATGGCAACAAGACTGTTGGTGGCGCAATACTGGAAGAAGGAAGATTTGCCTACTATTCAAGAATGGACATTAAAAGTAACAAACTTAGCAGAGATGGCTAAAATATCAGCATATCTTAAGGATCACTTATATGAGAAATATAAAATGGACTGGAGAAGATGGATTGATTATATTCAAAATAAATATGGGACTAAGAAATTCCAGATAATTTATGACTAAAAAAGCTAGGAATGAGATAATCTGTTTAGAGTTAGCCTAACAAAAGAGGAGTTAAAACACAAATGAAAGATGATACTAACTTTCTTTTAGTTTATCCTAGAATAAGCTTGTTAAAGATTTATACCCTGTATTTGCTCTGCGAAGCCGGGGGGGGGGGGAGAAGGTTGGGGGGGTTGGGTTTGGGCGGGGAGGGTGGGGGAGGGGAGGTAAATATTTGTAAAAGCTTTTTTAAAATTTTCAATAAAAAAGATGTTGGATAGCCATTTGTCTGGAATGGTATAGAGTTTCCTGCCTAGGCAGGGGGTTTGGCTAGAAGACCTCCAAGGTCCCTTCCAACTCTGCTATTGTATTGTATTATTACTAGAAATTCCTAGTTACTGGAAATATTAATCAAAGAGGCTCCCCTCAGATACTACCATCAAAACAGGTCTTTTGGAGTAAGACCTGACAGTAGCTTATTTGTCTCCCAGCAATACTCACATATCATGTTTTGCCTCAATGATTTGTTGAATAATCTGTAGTGGCTGGGAAACACTAAACCTTAAAACAGAAGTGCATAGTCTGAAATAACAATGGAGCATGCAGTCTAGTAAAATCTCATATGTAGCTTGTGAGAATCTAGAATCTAGTTCCTGTTTAGTTAATAGTTACTTTCTTCAATGCTTTATCTAAGACTGCTTTCAGGGATCAGCAGTTTTTTCACTTGGTTTGTTGAATGCCTGCTTTACAATGGATTTTATTGCACCAGGTTGTTCCTTTATGGTTTTTTAAGAAATTGCCTCTGGTGACTTTTCATGCTTGAGGACAGCATATAAAATTTCTAGTAACTGATGCAATATGATCATAACATCGTTGAGTACAACTAATGGTTACCAATGGAATTGTTTTGTGCCTTCTTTTTAATCCTGATTTTGTTTGTTTTGTTTTTCTTTATGACTCAAGAGTATGACTGACGTTTAACATCAGCTGGTATTTGACAGAGATTTTCCTACAAATTTGAGAGAGCTCCAATAGACTTGGGTATTAGGGTAGGATAGTAGATAAGGAAGCATCCACTTCAGTTATAATCTGCAAGCTCAAATTAGTTCTATTTTTTAAAAAATCTAATAAAGTTATCCAAAAATAAGCCTGAAAAATTATATAATTATAGAATAGCTCTCTGCAAATATCTGCCTATATCATATAAAAATGGCAAGAGCTTGTCATCTATTGTCCCAAGGTGCACTGGAATAATAGACATGTCTTTGGACTGCAAATTTCAGTTGAATGTTAGGAGAAGCATTTTCATAGTACAGTCATTTCCCCTTTGAGTATAGAATAAAATAACAGAGTTGGAAGGGACCTTGGAGGCCTTTAGTTCAACCTCCTGCTCAGGCCTGAAACCTATACCATTTCAGACAAATGGTTGTCTAATCTCTTCTTAAAAACTTCCAGAGTTGGAGAATTCACAACTTCTGGAGGCAAGTTGTTCCACTGATTAATTGTTCTGTCAGGAAATTTCTCCTTAGTTGTAGGTTGCTTCTATCCTTGATTTTCTACCCATTTCTTCTTTTTGAACAGAACTTTTTTATTTTTCTTTTAAAAAAAACACAAATATGTCATCATTTGTCAATCATTAAGACATTGAAGTACATTTTTTGTGTGTGTGTGTGCCCCTCCCTCCCTCCACCCCCCTTCCTCCTTCCCCCCCCCCCCCGACTTCCCAGAACCCGTACATGGTATGGATTTTTAACTAACACAGTCTAAAATCTATTGAGAAAAAAGAAATAAAGAAATTAATGACATTCTAGATTGACCTTAGCTTCTTCTTACTGAACTGACTTTTAACAGTTTAAATCATTTCTGATCTTAAGCATAGGCTAACTGGAATTTCTTAGTCCCATATTTATTTTGTATGTAGTCAATCCATTTTTTCCAGTCTCGTTTATATATCTCATTTGAATGATCTTTGAGATATGCCGATATTTTAGCCATCTTGGCTAAGTTTGTTACTTTCAATGTCCATTCTTGGATTGTAGGCAAGTCTTCCTTCTTCCAATATTGCGCCACCAACAGTCTTGCTGCAGTTATCAGGTGCAGAATCAAATTGGTCTCTACCACTGTAAAGTCAGTACATATACCTAGTAAAAATAACTGAGGAATAAACTTTATCCTTCTTTTAAAAACATTTTGCATGACCCACCATATTTTTATCCAAAATGCCTTAACCTTTTGGCAGGTCCACCATATATGATAATATGTAGCATCGAGAGAACCACACCTCCAACATTTAGGCTGTACATTCGGATACATAGAAGCCAACTTTTTAGGATCTAAATGCCATCTATAGAACATCTTGTAAAAATTTTCTCTCAGATTTTGAGCTTGTGTAAATTTCACATTTCTTACCCAGATTCTTTCCCATGTATCCAACATTATTGGTTCCTCAATATTTTGAGCCCATTTTATCATACAATCTTTAACTAATTCTGTTTCCGAATCCATCTGTATTAATACATTATATATCCTCTTTATATGCATTAAGCTTTGATCTCTTATTTGTTTAAACAGATTATCCTCAACTTGGATAAAACCAATTTTTTGATCTATTTTCCACCTAGCCTGTAATTGCCCATACTGGAACCATGTTTGAACTACCTTCTCCTCTTTTAATACCTCTAAAGATTTTAATTGTAATACCCCCCTTTCCGAGGTAAGAAGCTGTCTGTAAGTAATTCTGTCCTGTTTTTGTGCTGTATTCATATTTTCAATTGCGTGTCTAGGAATTGCCCACATGGGTATCTTGTCATTTAATTTATATTGATATTTCTTCCAAACCCGCAATAAAGCATTTCTTAAAATATGACTTTTAAAATTCTTATCCAATTTTTTGTTGAATAACAGGTAAGCATGCCAACCAAATACCAGATCGTGTCCCTCAATATTCAATATTCTATCATTGGTTAAATGAGTCCAATCACTAATTACAGATAATGCCACTGCATCATAATATAGTTTTAAATTAGGTAGTTTCAATCCTCCTCTCTCACGTACATCTTGCATTATTTTCATCTTTACCCTCGGCTTCTTTCCTGCCCACACAAATTTGTTGATACCCTTCTGCCATTCTAAAAGGTTCACATCTTTTTTAAGTATAGGTAACATTTGGAAAAGAAATAAAAATTTTGGTAAAATGTTCATTTTCACTGCCGCTATCCTACCCAGCAAAGATAAGTGCAATTTCTCCCATTTTTTCATCTCTGTCTGTATGCTATGCCAAAGTGGTTCATAATTATGCTTATATAATTTCCCATTTGAAGTTAAAATGTTAACTCCAAGATATTTGACTTTTTTAACTACCTCACATCCTAGCATCACTCCTAATTCTTCCTTTTGTTTAATATTCATATTTATAGCTAATATTTTGGTTTTTCCTAAGTTTATTTTAAAGCCCGACACTTGACCATATTGATTAATCGTATTCATTAAAACCATACTGGATTCCTGCGGTTGTTCCAATATTATGACCAAATCATCCGCAAAAGCGCGGACTCTATATTCTTGCTGCCTAATCTTGATCCCTTTTAAACCATCCAAGCCCCGTATTTTATTCAACAATACTTCCAAAGTTATAATAAACAATAATGGGGACAAAGGACAGCCCTGTCTTGTACCTTTTCCAATTTGAAAAGAGTCTGTTAAACTTCCATTGACTATGATTTGTGCTGTTTGCTGTTGGTATATTGCTTTAATTGACTGTAAAAAATTATCTCCTATCTGCATTTTTTGCAGTATCTTCAGCAGAAATTGCCAGTTAACTCGATCAAAGGCCTTCTCAGCATCCAAAAATATAAACGCAGCAGGGATCTGGTTGTTCTTTCCCAAATATTCTAATGCATTAATAATTAATCTAACATTACTTTTCATCTGTCTCCCTTGTATAAAACCTGTTTGGTCCGTATGTATCAATTGTTGAATGACCAACATTAACCTATTTGCTAATATTTTAGTAAAAATTTTATAATCTACATTCAGTAATGAAATAGGTCTATAATTTTTGGGTTGAGTAGTATCTTGATCTTCTTTGGGTATCAAAGATATAAACGCTGTCTTCCAAGATGGAGGGACTTTACCTTTATAGGTTTATAGGTTTTATAGGTTTTATTGACATTTGTAGGCCGCCCTTTTCCCTGAGGGGACTCAGGGCGGCTCACAGAAAACCAAGGGAGGGGGAATACAACATTAAGACGACAACATATAATAAAATCGACACCATACATTCAATATTCGGGCGGGGTAACGGTCCTTATCCCCAGGCCTGACGGGCGAGCCAGTTCTTCAAGGCTATGCGGAAGGCTTGGACGGTGGAGAGGGTACGAATCTCCACGGGGAGCTCGTTCCAAAGCTCGTACCTTCCGTTTGAATCATATTAAATAATTCTCTAAGAGGTTCTACCATTTCTAACTGTAAGTTTTTATAGTAAACCGCTGTCAAGCCATCTGTATCTGGTGCTTTCCCTAACTTTAATTGCTTAATTACCTGCAGGATTTCCCCCGAGGTTATTGGTTGATTCAATTTTTGCCTGTGTTCTTCTCTAACTGAAGGTATTTTCTCTTTGTCTAAATATTTGTCTATGTCTAAACCATTAATTTTATCCCCTTTATACAGTTCTGTAAAAAATTCCCAGAAAGCCTTTTGAATCTCTTCCTGTTGAAACACCTCCTTCCCTCTGTAAATCAGTTTAGATATATTTCGAGTTTTCCTTTGTTTCCTAATCTGATAAGCTAACCATCTGCCAGGTTTGTTTGCATTACAAAAAGTATTGTGTTTTGCATATAATAAATTAGTAGCTACCTGGTCAGAGATCAACATGTCAAATTGAGATTTTAATATGTTAATAGCTTCCTTAACCTTTGTATCGTCTGGGTTCATTGTTAACTCCAGCTCTTTTCTCTTCCAGTTCTGTTCATTTTAACCCTTGCTTATTTCTATGTGTTTTATTTATATTCATCAAAACTCCTCTCATATACGCTTTGCTTGCGTCCCATACAAATTGCATAGATGTACCCTTATTCATATTCAAAACAAAATATTCAGATAGTAATTTTTTACAATCATTAATATACTTTTCATATCTAAATAAGTTTTCATTCAATCTCCAAGACCTTCTTGCCTGCACTACCCTTCCCAACTCCATCCAAACTGGGTTATGGTCCGAAAGGACCCTAGCTGCAATCTTTGTTTTCTTGACCCTAGAAAGCAAATCATTAGTGGTTAGGATAAAATCAATCCTTGAAAGGGATTGATGCCTGTCTGAGAAGAAAGTGAAGTCATATTCCTCTGCATTTCTTTCTCGCCAAATATCTCTCAATTCAAAATCATCCATAATGTCAAAGAAAGATTTGGGTAACTTTGCTCGCATCTTGGTATTTAGGCGGGAAATCTTCTTATCTCTCTTAGTGTCTATCACTCCATTCCAGTCACCCAATAGTATACAGGAACTATAGTCCCACTGTACTAATTTAGCATGAAGATTTCTATAGAATCTATCTTGCTGTTGATTGGGAGCATAAATTCCCAAAAGTAATGTCTTTTTCCCTTCTAAGATTAAGTCTAAAGCAATATATCTTCCGAAGGGATCTGCTTCTATTAATTCAGCTTTCATATCTTTTCTTAAGTATACAACTATACCATTCTTCTTTTCCATAGCAGAAGCTGCAAAATGTTGACCAAGTTTTGAGTTGATCAAATATTTTTGATCAGTTGACTTGATATGAGTTTCTTGCAAACAAATTACATCGTTCTTAAACTGTTTGAGATAATGAAATATTTTCTTCCTCTTCTGTGGAGAATTCAGTCCGTTGACATTCCATGTTAAAATCTTAGTTGCCATCTTTGGTTGGTTGAAGCATTTTTAGAGCTTCCTGCACGGCCTGTTTAACCTTAGGTCTAGCTCCTCCCACTGCTTCCAGATTTGTTATTGTAGTTCCTTGATCGATGGCCGATGATTGTTGATGCTGTTGCTTTTTAGCTTGTTTCTCCATACGTCTAGTAGTCATGCGGCTAGGTCTTGGTTCCATAGCACCTTGCACTTCTAGAGAAGAGAGATGCTCCATCTTGTCTGGTGGTTGTGTAGTTTGCTGTCTATCCTGTCCTTCTTGTGGTCTTTCTCTAGGTCCAGATGGTGCAGGGTGTCCGGCCTTCAATATATTATAATAAAAATCTCGGGCTTTCCATACAGAGTTGAGGCGGTACCTTTGCTTATCAAATGTAAATATGATGCCAAATGGTGCATCCCATCTATACTGTATCTGACGATTTCTGAGTTCTTCGACCAAAAAAGCGTAGTCTCTCCTGGCTCTTAACATTTGAGGTGGTATCTCTTTCAAAACAGCCAGGTCTTGACCGCCAATTTGAAGCTTAGTGTTATAAGACGCTTGCAGTACCATATTTCTAAGCTCTCTTGTAGTAAAATATATAACGATGTCTCGAGGAAGCTGCTTCTGCTTTGCCAGCCAGGAGTTAACGCGGTAAGCTTTGTCAATTTGCCAGTCTTGGTTGGTCCCTGGTCTTCCCATCAGGCGGTCAAAAGCTTCCGATAGGATCTGTTTCAGGTTCTCCTGTTTCTCCTCACGCAGCCCCCTTACTCTTAATGCGAACTCCATTTGTCGGTACTGTATCATAATAATTTCTTTTTCAGCATTTTCCACTTTTTGTTCCACCACCTCTGTTTTCAATGTCAAGTTAGCATTGGCATCATTAAGAACCTCTAGAGTATCTTCCATTCCAGAAATATGTTCTGTTAATACAGTTACAAGACTCAGCATGTCGTCTCTAATTTTATCAACCTTAGCGTCAAATTTCTCATACAGCTCCTGTTTAAGTCCTTTTATTTCACTTTTAATTTCTTCTTTCATATCTTTTATTTCCTCTTTTCTCTCCTCTCTATTATCTCTAAACTTATCTTCCATTTTAATTGTCTGTGCATTAAGAGCCTCGCTTAGATTACTTGATTAATTGTTCTGTCAGGAAATTTCTCCTTAGTTGTAGGTTGCTTCTATCCTTGATTTTCTACCCATTTCTTCTTCAGGCGCTTGACTCCCTCTTCTTTGTGGCAACTCCTGAGATATTGGAACACTGCTATGATGTCACCCTTAGTCCTTCTTTTCATTAAACTAAACTAGGTTTTCCTCGAGCCCCTGGAAAGAGTGAAAACTGCTCTCCCCAGGCTCCAGAGGCCCCCTGTAGGCCAGAAACAAGCCCGCTTCCGCCCTTTCAGAACTTCCGGGAGACCCTTTCCTCAGCTCCCTGAGCCTCCATGTGGCTCCTGCACTTACCTCACTTCCAAAATGGGGTGCATGGAGACTCATGGGAGAAGCAGGGTGGGAGGGGAGGGGTGGGGCAGGGCGGGCGAGCAGGGTCAGCTAGGGTTGGGATTTGGAGGTTCTCCAAACTGGCCGTAATGTTAGCTATGGGTTCTCCCGAACCGAGTGACTCATAGCAGCCCACCCCTGACTATGAGTTTTCAGACGTTTGATTCAAGCAGAAAGTTTACCTAAACAGATTTGATTAAAAGTTTATCTTTCAAATTATTTTATCTCAAAAAGTTGTTATGGAGAGAACAGAAAAGCTCTCTTATTCTATGTTCTGTGTTCTATTCAGAAGGTGGGAAATTATTTCCAAAAAATAATGCTGGTTTTTAGATCTGGTACCATCCATTCATTTTCTTACAAAACATCCTGAATCTTTACAGGTGTGTGTGTGTGTGTGTGTTGTGTTGTGTATCTGCAGGTGTGTGTGTGTGTGTGTGTGTGTGTGTGTGTGTGTGTGTGTTTATAAGAAATATGGAACCTGTTCTTGGGCCATCAGTCACCAGGACATAAATCATTGATACAGTGAAATAATTATGCACTGTAAAGCTACAGTAACAGATTTTATCATATTTTTCAATTCTCCATTCAATCACACATGATTCATTGCTCCACTACACATTTAGGGTTAAATGTATTTATATATTTGAGTTATTTAAAGGCACAGCTTTCTGGTGAGTGTTCAGCACAGGGCTTTTAAAGGCTTGTCATCTGTGCAGAAATTAGATTTATCATCCACATGCCTGATTTATTTTTAATGAGCTGTTGAAATGAGTTTCTTCTTATAAATCTTTATATAGCATAGATATCTTTGATACCTCTAAAACTCCAGATATGCAAATCAGTGTAAGCCCTGGTCCAATTTTTATTCACTTTATCACAGTTTTCAGAGGAATATACTTTTTAAATATACTCTAGGAGCTGTGGTGGCACAATGGTTAGAATTTAGTGTTGTAGGCTAACTTTGCCCGCAGCCAGGAGTTCGATCCTGAGTCCAGATTGACTCAGCCTTCCATTGTTCCGAGGTCAGCAAAATGGGAATCTAAATGGGAAATATGCTGACATTTGTAAACTGCTCAGAGAGTGCTGTAAAGCACTATGGAGCAATATATAAGTCTAACTGCTATTGCTGTTCTACCACAACCTTTTGAGCTGATTTTGGATGAGATAAAGCATGGTGCTAGTGAACTACATCTTATGCTGCTCTGTATGTGTGTCAAATTTTTGAGTCAATGTTCCAAGAGATTTCTTGTAAAATAAGGTGAGGCTCATGTTTGCAATTGCCATTATGAGCTTTCCAAATCCTTAATTCTGGGTCTTGGAGAGTAGACTCCTGAATTCACTCTCTGAAATCCCATTTCTTTTTCATGAAGACCACTATTCAATGAGACATGGACTCCAAGTTTGTAATCTACAGTGTATGTCAACTGGGATCCAGTTTCTTCATCTTTTGAGCCAATGATTTAATCTATGTTGCCAATCTGTTAGACATATTAAAAACGATGAAGGGGTAGAGGTCTCAGAAGACAATTTCATCCAAATATTGGATTATATCATATCATGAGCAAAACTTCAGAATTCAGTACATGAAAAGATGATGATGAAGTAATGAGGGCATTGGAGCTTGAGCACCAAATAAAACAATATGTCTCAGAGCACACTAAAACTTTTGCTTTTGGTGATTTGTTTTTTAAAAAAATCTAATTTAAATCTATTTTTCTTATAGAAGAAGGTCATTAGGGATAATAATAATAAAATCTTAGGCAAGAATAAGGTCAAAAGGAAGTCACACATATTTCAGTGTTGGACATGAAGATGTTACCTATTTACTTTATTTAATCTAACTTAGTTATTACCCAGACCTATTTCAGTTTAGTTTCAGACCAGGATGCTATAGAGAGGAAAGTATTATCTATCTATTGTAGTAGGTAGTATCCCCAGTCACTCTGATGTATTAATTTATTTCCTTAATAAATAAAAAGAAGTAAAAAAAGAAGACAGGCATATTTCAGAGTCAAACTTGCAACAACTTGAATTGCAATTCAAAGTGCAATTGGAAGCTCACAAAGGCTCAGAGATTTATGATGGCAGAAACTTTGGCTCCACACTTTTGAGATCCTTCATCATAGTAAAGTACCTCGTGATACATTTTATTTGGCTGTTGGTCTCTCTCTGTTACAGGGTTAGCAAAAGATCATGAGAAACTGTATTGTCCATCAAACTGTTGATAAGCAGCCTTGTAAAACTCCTTATCAGGTCATGCTTACTGTCACGGTGGTTTTTTGTAAACCTACTGAGCATGTCTGCTCCTTCTTCTTTTTCTTTCTGTTTTGCCTGCCACGAGGAGGTAAGCTAGGAACTTTACCAGAATGTAGTTATTAGCCAGTAAGTTTGTTATTTATTTTATAATAAAGATATGTTTCTTAGAATATACCTCGGGTTCCCTTCCTTGAATGGAGGACAGTTCACATACTTCTCCAGAGTACAGAAAAGAAGTTCAGATTTTCATGAATTGGCAGAGGAACTTGTTCTGGCCCAGCGATTGTTCTGACCCAGTGATGTAGATTTGCCTGGGGCAGCAGTTTAACTCCATGCTTTAGAACAAGTTTATTATCAGGCATTCTTAATAGCAAAACTTACAGTTCAGTGTTAAGCTACTTCTGACTTTCCATGATCTGCCCCATCACATAGTGTAAAAAGTCTGTGGTTTCCTATTCCCTTGATGAGCGGAGAAGATGAGGGGAGGTGCGGTGGCTGCAATCCCAGTTAACCAAAGGCGATTCAGAGAGTGACCAGTAATAAATCACTTTTCCCAGGCAGAATACCCGCTGCCCAATCAGGGAACACAGATGTGGTCACATGCTATGGAACTACATTTCCTACAAGGGATTTCTGCCTACATTTCCCATGAAGTAGTTTCTTAAAGGAGACAGTTCTTAATTCCTACACATTAGCTATATACTATTGGGACACCACACTCCCCGCCTAGAATTATAAATTCCACTACTTACTAACTTTTAACTAAAAGCAAACAAAAACATGTCATAAAACAATGCAAACTTGACTATCTATCTAACTAAGATAACAGAAACATAACATCAACCTGCAAACCTAGGTAACTAATTAACTGAGTTACACAAGGGCATAGCATCAAACAGTGCAAACAATGATGTAAACACAAAGCATGCAAAGCTTGAGGTTCAATCTTCTATTCAGTCTTTCGTAGCAGCAATACTAGGTCGCTGATTGGTCTGGTGTAGAGCTTCTTGGTGGAAGTCTGCTTTGCGACCTGAGCTTCCATCTGATGAACTAGTTCATTACTGGATAGGGCTTGCTGCACAAGTCCCATAGGCCGTGAGTTCCAGTGGACAGAAGTCCCTTAGGCCATAGGTTCCAATACATGTCTTTGGGAATGAAGTTCCCTGCTGGTGCTGGCCAATCACCTGTCCTCTGGGTCAGTAAGGTGGCTGGGGTGAGGACAGTTGGTTTTTCAGGATCAAAAAACTCTGGAACCAAGGCTTGAGAGTCGATGACAGCTACCCCCTCTGCCACAAGGGTGGTGAAGACGATCACTGCTAAGCCCAACATGAGAGGCTTCAGTCTGGAGAGGTGTTTGAAGCGAGTTGGTTCTTGGGATAGGTAGTTGTGATGCTAGTTTCATCATTCCCATGATGAGACCGATGTTAACCTGTTCTCCCCGCTGTAGATGATGTGAACATTGTTCTCCCCGCCGTAGACCTTGATGTATCCTACGGCTGCTATTGCCTTCGTTGTGGTGATAGGCAAGATGGGGACGTACTTGTGCTGGACAGGAACGCCTTGGAGACAACTCAGAGAGTTTCACCATATTTACTATTCTTGCTTCTGTTGGTTGTGCTGTATGTTGCTGGACCACATGAAACATAGGTAGCTTTGATGGTTTTCTCTGACAAGGAATAAGTAGAACATCTGCTGGATGTTTTCCAGGATGGCTATGGCTTCCTTTCTGAAGTGATGGAGCATGCTGATCAGACTGTTGGTGAGGTCAGGACCTTTGAGAAGCACTTTGTTCAGAGAGGGACCTTGGGATTGCATGCTGGTATCGACAACTGCTCGAATCCGGCATGGCTCTTGCGGCTGGTACTTTCTAAAGGATGGCAGGTGGCAGCATTCCTCGTCAATTCTCGGAGGTAGAGCAAGTTTTGCTTATTCGTTCTGGACCATCTTGTCTGAGAACTCCACTAAATGAGCTTTCATGTTTATGATTTGTCTCAGATTGAAGAGGCGAGAGAGAGGTTGCTCATAGTTATTTGGAAACCGTTGTCTTGGTATGAGAAAGGGTAATGGAGCCATCCAATTCTTGGTGGCCTCCTGTTGGAATTCATTGACCATGAGCCTCAGAAATTCTTTGTTTTCTATCGACAAGGTCAAGTCATTGTCTTCTTTGCTGGTCTGGAACACTGTTGCTCTTAAAACTGGTTTGAGTGTCGAGGTCATGAAGCGTTCTTGGCATGGTTTCAAGTGGGATGTTCTCCCATTACTGAGAGCGGAGTTTGCAAAGACATTCGCCTGGGTTAGGACCTGTGGTTGATCGACACATTCCATCCCAAAGATGCCCCTTCCAAGTTCTGTTTCAAGGGCGAATGGGGAGCCCCTTGTGCCCTTGACCACTTCTTGCACGGTGAAAACGTCAGAGGTGTCAGAAGAGTAGGATTTTGGCTTTGGGGTCTAGATTAGGAAAGTGGTTAGTCATGTACTTCAAGTGAGGTGTGATGCTTGCTACCTTTGGTGTCGCAATCCGACTGTGATCAACTGGTGGGTCATCCCCTTCTAGTACTGGCGGCAGTGGGAACTGTGCACTCCCATCTAACATGTCTTTGCAAAGACTGTCAACTTTCCTCCCCACCATGCGCTGGGACCCAGTGCGCATTGATGTCATAACATGTGTTTCTTCACTTTGGATGTTGATGAAGCTGTCAAATGCTGAACTGGCTGATGTGCTGCAACTTTGCACATCTACTATTTCAGGCATCTTTCCGTCTGTGCTCGAGTCACTTTGACGGTCTGACAAGGGTTCCTTCACCTCCACATTGAGGCTTTGAATCATGGCTACTTGTGTGCCTGCCTGCTGACGATCCTTCACTGTTGCTGATGGACTACCCTGATCACCTCATGTTTCTGGGTTTGTCAGGGTAGGCTTTCCAATTCTAAGGGAGGGGTTGAGTGATGCAGACTGTATAACGTTAGCTGCCTCACTAGTTTGTTGTTCCGACACTTGAGATTCTTCTCCTTGTTCCTGTTGTACTACGTGTTGGCTGTTTACGTAGGCTATGACACATGTGTCTGGGTTTTCCACTTCTAACTTCCTAAGACTGGAGTTGAAGGAGGCTCTGTCAGCCTCGGCCTGTAGAACTTTGACCCATATTAGTCTTTCTTTTGCTTCCCACTCGCGCTGAAGATATTCCAGTTGAGCCTGAACTTTGGCACTGCTTGAGCTTTGGCTTCTGCAGCTGCCACATCTGCCTGAACTTTGGCTTCTGCAGCTGCCTTCTCTGCTTCCATGGTAGCCATCTTTTCTTTCAGCAGCTGCTCTTCCTTTGCGGTCTCCAGATGCACCTTGGCCAACTCGACTTCTGCTTGTGCTTCTGCAGCTGTGGATATCCGTGACCTTTGGCTGTAGCGGGAAGATTGCTGCAAGACGCTGCTACCTGCTCACGATCGAATGGCCTTTGGTCAGAGGGGCCAGCCGGGATGGGCCAGTCAGAGGTGGGATTTGGAGGTTCTCCAAACCAGCCATAACGTTAGCTACAGGTTCTCTCGAACCCGGGGCAAACCCGTAGCAGACCACACTTGCCAAGTCTATACAGAAAAATCTAGTCAACTAAATCTAGTCCATACAAAATTGGCACCAGATATGAGTCAATAGAATTCAAGAGGGTTTGAACATGGAAACTTTGTGGCAACATAACGATACTAGACTAATGATTTGCTTAACTCCATCCTGCCTGCTCTCCTCCTACGCATTTAAGTGATAGAACTGCATATATGAACCAATCTTCAATTTTTCCTTCTAAACATTTTCTAACTTAATTTTCTAAAGTTTTCTTGTTTTTAATAAACTGGGTATTTCCATAAGCAGATTGCTCACAAGGAGGCATGGTGTAGCCTTCTATTTTTAATAGGAGTTTACCAAAATTGGCAAAAAGATTCATTTACACATAGAAAAGCAAAACTTCTGTAAGAGCTAAACTGGGCTGATTGTGGGAGAAAGTGATAACAGACAGTGCTTCCAGCAAGCCAGCAGGCGTTGAACGTTTAATTCTTTAGTGTTTACTTCCCAAGCCATGATAGGCATAGCACTGGCCATTCAAGGGAATGAGATTTTTTTAAACAGGTTTTGTTGCTGCTAAACAGAATACAATCCATTGTGGTTCAGGTAGTCCTCAACTTATGACCACAACTGACTCCAAAATTTCCGTTGTTAAGCAAAATAGTTGTTAAGTGAGTTTTGCCCTATTTTATGATCTCTCTTACCACAGTTGTCAAGTGATTTGCTGGCTAGTTTCGGGAAAGCTAGACAGGTTCTGGACAGAAGGTATGCATGTGAATGTATGAGGTGTTGCTATTTTAAACCGTTTTCTTTCATTATGTGTTCGTTATGTGTCTTTTCCCCCCTCTTTTTTGTAAGCCACCCAGAATCCTTCGGGATTGGGCGGCATATAAATTGTATAAATAAATAAAAATAAATAAATAAATAAATGTGTGAGTGTTGGTGTGTTGTGTGTGATATCAGAAAGACAGAAAGGAAAAGAGATGCAGCCTCCATTTTATTTATTAAAATTGTTTTCTCCACACCATTATTACTATTTTTGAATTTCTATTCTTTCTCTGTTAAAGAACAACTTGGAAAGAGGAAAGAACCATGGGAGTCTGGATCCATTTCTCCTTTACATGACTATAGAGTAAAATACTGCATCTCCATTATTAAAATCTTTCCTCCCACTTTGTCTTTGTCTTAGCTTTGTTTTTATAGTTTTTAATGTTTTTACTACGAATAATGATAATTGTTTTAGATATTTATTATTTTAGCTTTGTTACACAAAGTCTAGTCGTTTTGTTTTGTTTTGTCAGATGGGCGCTATATAAAATGGACAAATAAATAAACACAGATAGAATCTGAAGTGAGATATAGATTAGGTCAGTGATGGCGAAACTTTTCGGCACTGAGTGCCAGAAAGGAAGCATGCGTGCACTCGCAGCACAGATTGCCAAAAAGGAAACACATGTGCCCAAAAGGAAGCACATGTGTGCGAGCAGCACAGAGTGCCAAAAAGGGAGTACTTCATGCCTGCTCGTCTAGGCTGCAACCCAAAAGTGGAGCTGCCTAGGGGGCATGCACATGCCGGAAAATGAAGTTCTGGTTTCCGGCACATGCATGCGCGCCTCACGACAAGTCTTCCAGTTACTGTTGTGCATGCAGATGTGCCTAACAGCTGACCGGCATGCATGCTCACGCCAGAAGATGGAAGACCAGCTCTTCTGGTTTCTGGCACTGCCGCACACACAAACACCAGCTGATCATCACATGCACTCTGGAAACCCAAAAGAGGAACAGGTAATGCTGTGCCAGGCAACATGATTTTGTGTGCCACTTCGGGCATGCATGCCATAGATTCACCATAAGAGGCCTAGTTTCACATGCCCAGCACTCACACAAATGGAGCTACACATACACTCCTCCTGCTGCTTGCATGGTACCCTCCATTCTCTCCGGCTGGCTCTGTAAAGCTAAAAATGTTGGGTTCTGCTGTTCTACAATATCTTTATGAGACAATGACTGTATTTCTTTCTTTCTTTTTTTGCTTGTTAATGCAAGGAAAATCCATCAAGGTAACCACATGTCTTTGAGTTCCAACTAAAGGATCTTGCTGGAAAGAAACAAACACCATGTTACAGTATTTGCAATAGATAGCCTGCACCTAAATATTAAAAACATGCCTTAAAAAAAAACCAGGCTATTTTTTTCTTACACAAATGGGAATAGAGCCTTAACAAATAGGATCCCTTAGCCATTCTTGGCTTGCAGCTAATCAAGATCAGCCCTCTTTGGTATCAGGATGGGAATAGGAGGTCACCTAAAGTAACATCTCGCCTTCCCACCCAAAAATAAAAAAGTCTTCCTGGAAGAAGGCGATGGCATCCCATAATACCAAAACTCTTCCATAGTGCATCCAAGAAAGCAGCATACAGGTCGTCCTAAATTTACAACAACAATTGAACCCAACATTTCTGTTGTTGAGCAAGACAGTTGTTAAATGGGTTTTGCCCCCATTTTATGTCTTTTCCTATTAAGTGAATTACTCAGTTGTTAAGTTAATATCATGATTGTTAAGCGAATCTGGCTTCCCATTAACTTTGCTTGCCAGGAGATCCCAAAAGATGACCACATGACCTTGGGACACTGCAACCGTCACAAACACAAACCAAGGGATGCTGTAATGATCGTTAAGTGTGAAAAACAGTCATCAGTCACTTTTTTCAGTGCCATTGTAACTTTGAATAGTCACTAAACAAATGACTGCAAATCAAGGACTACCTGTGGACGCTGTTACCAAAAGCCCCTCTAAAATGGATGGCATCTTTAATTAACGGAAGCAGATATTATTGGAGGAAGGATGTTCATTTTGCAAGTTTTCTTTTAATGTTGAATTGAATTGAATTGGATTGAATTTATTATATTTCTATGCCGCCCTTTTCCCCGAAGGGGACTCAGGGCGGCTCACAACCCAAGTCAAGGTTTTTGTTTTTTTTACAATAATTACATAAAGGGAAATGCTGTCAAAGAACAAGGTGGCTGGACACCATCAAAGTTGACACCAGCCTGAGCATAGAAAAACTCAAATGATTTGTGCAAGAGTGGAAGATGTGGAGAGATCTGGCCTGTAGAATCTCCAGGAGTTGGACTAGACTAGACTAGAACAGAACAGAACAGAACAGAATCTTGTCACTTTAGGTGTATACTAATCAGCACACATTAAAATAAAATTTTGTTGCATTCAGCTCTCAAAAGATAACCTTTATGCATATATCCACATATCCACATATATTATACTAGCTGGATACCCATGCTTTGTGATGAAATTATGTGATCGGGCAATGCAGAAGAAATCCGGTTCACTCAGGTTCAATCCATTGGCTCAGTGGTGGATAGTGATTGAAACACATAAGGGAATATCTCTTTTGCTGCTTTGAGTCCGGAAGCAGTTCCATAGGTGGAAGGCATAGACATGTTGATGAGGTAGTGATGTTTAGTGCTATAAGGAGCTCCACACCACTCCTGAGTGGAACGTCTGTCAGTTTGAACTGAGGAAACGGAATGTGAGGCAACTGGAAGTCGAAACAGAGTTCTTTTCAGGTGGGGAGGGGGTGTAGAACTCTTTAACATCAGAGTATGTTAATTACTGTATAAGAAATACTAATGATCTGATGGTCATTTAGAAAAATCCTTTCTTAGAGAGCACCTAGAAGCCAGGTCCCACTCACCATCTTCAGGCTGGTGTTTTCGGCTTCATGCTTGTGCGAGACTGACCACCACTGAGCCAATAGATTTAACCTGAGTGAACCGGATTTCTCTTGCATTTCCCAATCACAGAGTTTCATCACAAAGTATGGGTATAATCCAGCTAGTATAATATATGTGGGTATGTGGGTATATGCATAAAGGTTATCTTTTGAGTAGTCTAGTCTAGTCTAGTATAAATGCACGCATCGCAGAACACAATAACGCAGTCAGAAAAAAAGAAAAAAACTTCCTCCCTTTTCCAGCACCTTAAAGCAACAGGACATGAAATTGATTTTGAAGGAACCAAATTAATCTCCAAAACTAAACACTTCAACAAGAGAATAATTATGGAAGCCATCGAAATAGGAAAACACCCCCACAACATGAATAAATGTGATGATACCTCCTGCCTACCAGACATCTGGAAACCAGCCCTAGTCAACAAACGAGCCCCACCCACCACCCAGGTCGTTACAACACAAAAGAACAACAAACATACAGCCAGCACCTCAGCCACACAGGATGATACGAAACAGCCAACCAATCTACAAACATCAACTCCATCTACCAATCAGAATGCAACTATGCAGCCAATCAACCCACTTACAGCAACAAAGCCAGCATTCAACACACCCCCACCAAGATTTATAGAGAGACAGCAGCTCCGACAACGCCTTACTTGCACAAGCACGAAGCTGAAAACACCAGCCTGAAGATGGCGAGTGAGACCTCACCGAAACGTTGCCAAGACAGTCTCAATCTTACATGGGAAAAGACCCGAATGCAACAAGACCAGCATACCTACACCTGTGAAAATCTACGAAAACAAACAAACACACACACACACACACACACACACACACACACACACACCAGTGGTGGGTTTTTTTACAACCTATTCTGTAGGTGTGGCCTGTTTTGTGGGAGTGGCTTGGCAGTCATGTGACTGGGTGGGAGTGGCCAACCTGATATCACTCACCAGGAGATGTCATGGATTGGGTAAAATGTAGTGAATCTCAACAACGCTCTTGCTTAGCAACCAAAATTTGGGGCTCAATTGTAGTCATAAAACAAGGACTATCTCTACCTTCCTCTGCATGGCAGCCTTGTCCTAGTAAACTATTTCTCTTTTCAAGCAATTTTCCTCTCTGTTAGAGGCACCAAAATAATCCATACAATATAAGGTTTCCTGCTGCAGAAGGGGGTTGGATTAAATGACCTCCTAGTAGCCTGCTGTGCTGTTTTTCTTTCTTTCTGCTAACACTTGGGGAAGGAGAGCAAAAGTGAGTGAGGGTCCTTCCCTCTAGCCTTTGGCCAAAGCCCCACACAGTACCAGGAGAATGAAGTTTGAATTCCACCCCCTCCCTCCGACTCACACATACCTTTTCCAGCTGCTTCAGAGAGGGCTTCAACACTGCTCTTGCCTCAGGTCCTCTGAAGAAGCCCCTTCCTTCCTTCCTTCCTTCCTTCCTTCCTTCCTTCCTTCCTTCCTTCCTTCCACAGCTGGAATGGGTTCTAACCGGCATGGTAGATTTGTGGAACCTCTTCTACCGAACCTGTTAGAACTAGCAGGAACCTATCCTTGATACATACATGTTGAATACTAGCGCGGGAAATACAAGCGCGCGAACAAAGGACTCCTTCCTGATTGGTCCCCGGGCGGAGCCGGTTCAATCCTCACCCTGATTGGTCGAGCTACTCGACGCCCCATTGGCTCCTCGTTCAAACCCGGGGGTATAAATGTAGGGCGCGAAACACGCCACGTTGAATCGCAGTTTACTATGAGCTGAATAAAGTCACTTTCCTCTACCTCTTGTCGCGTCCTTCCCTTCGCTCCAAGATACAAAACTGGCGACGAAGGTGGGATACCGATTCCCGCGACCACGGAGAAGAACAGCCAGCTGCCACCGCGTCTGAACCAGCTAGCACGCTATCTTCGGACTGAGAACGCCGGCAGCGAACGCGAAATTTTCTCCGTCTTTCTCTCTCTTTCTCCGGCTCCACACCACGATGGCGTCATCGCTTCCTCCTTTCGCGCCATTCGGCGGAGCCACCGGAGAATCATGGGACGGGTTCATGGAGCGATTCGAGTGCTACCTGATCGCCTCGAAAAACCAGGCTCAGACCGACGAGGAGAAGTGCAGTTTCTTCCTGTCCTGCTGTGAGCCGTCCATGTTCGCCTCTGCGAGAGCCCTGGCCGCCCCGAGGCCAGCCTACAAACTTGGGTGGGCCGAGCTGATGTCCAGGCTGAGGAACCACTACGCTCCCTCACCCTCTCTGTTTGCACGCCGTTTTGCTTTCCGCCGCCGAGTGCAAAGGGCCAACGAATCCATTAGCCATTTCCTGGAGGCTTTGCGCACCGTGGCCGCCCAGTGTGATTTCGCAGACCTGGAGGAGAATCTTGCGGAACAGTTTGTGTGTGGGGTCCGCGACGCACATTTACGCGGCCGATTACTCCGGAATCACAAGATTACCCTGATGCAAGCCGTGGAGATAGCGCGAGCAGCCGAACTCTCCGAACAATCCACGGCCGACATGGAACGCCTCCAGCTAAACCCCCCCGCACAAACCGCCGCGGGGCCGTCCACCCAGACGAACCTCGTCGACGATCTCTCCCCTGCCGAAGACGAGGAGGAGGAGGAGGAAATCGTCGGCCAGATGAGGATGCAGCCGAAGCAGAGGCCACCCCAGCAACCGCCGGCGCCCGTTCAGCCAGCCTCAAACGCACCTTGCCGCGGATGTGGCGGCCGCCACAGCCGCGCAGCCTGCCCGTACCGCTCTGCCGTTTGCCGCCGCTGCCGAGGAGAAGGGCACCTCGCCAGAGTATGCCGGGCTACCCTGCCAGCCCCGTCGTTCATGCAGCCCAGCAACCAGCGCCCGGCGCCGCAACGCCACCAGCAACCGCGTCCCGCGAAGCGCACTGAGGACTGCTACTCAACCTACCAGCCCTCCAGCGCTGACTGCGTGGTCTACCAGGCATCCCACGTTCCCGCTGGCCACCGGAAAATAAGCACCGCCGTCCGGCTCGAAGGTCAGCTTTGCCAAATGGAGGTGGACTCCGGTTCATCCCGTTCTCTCCTATCTTGGGCTTTGTTCTCCCGCCTTTGCCCCCGGGTTCCCCAGAGAAAGCTGCGCCCCGCCCGGGTTTCCCTCCTAGACTACCAGGGGAATGGGATTCCCACAGCTGGGATATACCACATCCGGGTGGAATACGGGAATTTTAAAGGGAAACTCCCAGTTTTAGTCGTTAGGAACAACCTGCCCGCTCTCCTGGGGTTGGAATGGTTCTCCGCTTTGGGCCTCACCATAGAAGGGGTACACAGGGTAGTTCCCCTCTCCGTAGATAGCGTCCTAGACGAGTTCTCAGACGTGTTCGATGGGAAATTGGGTTGTTACAAGGGTACCCCCATTTCCCTCTGCCTCGATCCCCAGGTCGCTCCCGTTAGACTAAAGGCACGCAGGGTTCCTTTCGCATTGAGAGCAAAAGTAGACGCAGAACTGGATAAACTTATTGAGCAAGGGGTACTCGAGCCCATAGATCACGCCCGTTGGGAAACCCCCATAGTCCTCCCGGTCAAACCCGACGGATCGGTGAGAATATGTGCCGACTACAAGTCGACCATCAATTTGGCCCTGCAGGCAAACCCGTATCCGGTTCCCGTAGTGCAGCACCTACTCCACTCCTTAGGACAGGGCCGCATTTTCGCTAAGCTAGACATGGCACAGGCCTACCAGCAGCTTCCCGTAGATGACGATGCGGCTACAGCCCAGACCATCGTCACCCACCGCGGGGCTTTCCGTTGCCGCCGTCTCCAATTCGGCGTTTCGGTTGCCCCTGGGATTTTCCAGAGCCTCATGGAGCGGTTGCTCCACGGGCTCCCAGGCGTCGTTCCCTACTTCGACGACGTCCTGGTCGCAGCCCCCAGTCACTCGGAACTCCTGAAAACACTGCGGGAGGTCCTCACACGTTTCAGAGAGGCAGGACTGAAATTAAAGCGCAGCAAATGCGAAATTGCTGTTCCCAGAGTTGAATTCTTGGGGTTCCTCATTGATGCCCAAGGCATCCACCCCACTCCTTCCAAAGTTGCCGCCATCAAAAACGCGCCCGCACCCACCTCTAGGGCGGAATTACAGGCATTCCTGGGGCTCTTAAACTTCTACGCCCCTTTTATCCCCCACAAGGCGTCACTAGCTGAGCCGCTACACCGACTACTTGACCGGTCAGCGGCCTGGAAATGGGGCAGCCGTGAAGCACACGCGTTCGCGGCTATAAAGGATATTTTAACTTCATCGGCAGTCCTAATCCAGTACAGCGATAGGATGCCTCTAATTCTGACTTGCGACGCCTCCCCCTATGGCGTAGGAGCGGTTCTGAGCCACATCCTCCCGAACGGCTCAGAAGCCCCCATAGCTTTCTATTCCCGGACACTCTCCTCCACGGAGCGGAACTACAGCCAAATCGATAAAGAGGCCCTGGCTGCAGTCTCCGGCATTAAGCGGTTCCATGACTACCTCTACGGTAGGAATTTCACCCTGGTCACGGATCACAAGCCCCTCCTGGGGCTACTGGCGGGCGACAAGCCAACTCCCCCCATTTTGTCCCCCCGCATGACTCGGTGGACGGAGTTCCTAACAGCGTATTCGTATACGCTGTTATACCGTCCGGGCAAGCAGCTAGGACACGCAGACGCTCTAAGCCGTTGCCCTCTGCCAGAGACGGACACAGCCTACGTGCCCGCGCTCTCTGTTCTGTCCATCGCCGAATCCGACCTCCCTGTCTCGGCCGCGGACGTTGCAGCCTGCACAAAGGCTGACCCCGTCCTATCTCAGGTTGCTTCATGGGTTTTGAGGGGGTGGCCCACGGAAAAGGTAGCGGAAGAATTCCGTCCATTTAAAGTGCGACAAGCCGAACTCGCCCTTCACGGGGGGTGTCTTGTCTGGGGGGATAGGGTAGTGATCCCCACAGCCCTGCGGGCACGAATCCTGCCTGCACTCCATAAAAACCACCCAGGCATAGCGCGAATGAAAGCGTTAGCCCGTAGCTATGTGTGGTGGCCCTTGTTAGATTCCGAAATCGCAGATTATGTAGGCCGATGTAGAATATGCCAAAATTCTAGGCCGAATCCCCCCACAGCCGCTCCTCGCGAGTGGGAAATCCCTAGAGGCCCATGGTCCCGTTTACATATTGATTTCGCCGGTCCCTTTCACGGCCGAAACTTTATGATAGTGGTAGATGCTTACTCTAAGTGGGTGGAGCTGGTGATCATGACCTCCACCACAGCGGAGAGTACAGTGAGGGCCCTCCGTAAGATGTTCGCTACCCATGGGTTACCGGATGTGATAGTTTCCGATAATGGGCCCCAGTTTACCTCCACCACGTTCCAAGAATTCCTGGCCGAGCAAGGAATCAGACACGCGGCCACAGCCCCCTATCACCCAGCTAGTAATGGCCGGGCGGAGCGCGCAGTTCGCTCAGCGAAAGAAGCCTTGGGCCGCATGGGCCAGGGCGACTGGCAAGAAAGAGTGGCGGCTTACCTCTTGAGCCAGCACTCCATACCCTGCCCAACGACTAATAAAAGTCCCGCAGAGCTCTTGATGGGTAGGAGATTGCGAACCCCCCTAGACAGGCTCCATCCACTTTACGCAGGGGATCTGCCGAGCAACCTGGGGGCCCTCCCTTCCCACGCGTTTAAGTTAGGGGATCCGGTATGGGCCCGCTCCTTTTCCGGGGATCCACGGTGGGTTCCCGCAACCATCACAGCTCTGACCGGCCCCTGTTCCTTCAGGGTCGGCCTGGCCGACGGAACACAATGGAGGCGCCACGTGGACCAGTTAAGGCGTCGCCTTCCCGCGGAAACAGACGGCCCGAGCCCCGCGGACACCCGCTCACACCAGGAGCCAACATCGTTGATTTTTTCCCCATCGGACCGTTTCCACCCGGGGAACGGGAGGCAAGCCGATGCGAACTTTCCGGACAGGCGCGCCTCAACCGGCTACTCCTTTCCTCGAAGCCCTTATCGAGACTCTGAACCTACACCCCAACCAGACTGCACGGGACCGCAATCGGACACTCCGGTTGCCACGGAAACGCCACCCCAGACAGTTGAACATTGGGCAGGGGACCCGGGGCCAGCTCTCTCCCGCGGGCCCGAACCGCAGGTTCACCGCCCCACCACGGACACGCCTCCGCCAGCGGTTCCCTCCCCGTCAACAACCGCCGGGGAGCCACGAAGATCAGGGCGAGAACGCCACCGCCCCGCCTACCTACAAGACTATGTTTGCCCTTCCCAAAGGAACTCTTTGACTGGGGGGGGAGGGGTGTTGAATACTAGCGCGGGAAATACAAGCGCGCGAACAAAGGACTCCTTCCTGATTGGTCCCCGGGCGGAGCCGGTTCAATCCTTGCCCTGATTGGTCGAGCTACTCGACGCCCCATTGGCTCCTCGTTCAAACCCGGGGGTATAAATGTAGGGCGCGAAACACGCCACGTTGAATCGCAGTTTACTATGAGCTGAATAAAGTCACTTTCCTCTACCTCTTGTCGCGTCCTTCCCTTCGCTCCAAGATACAAAAATACATACATACACATACATACATGTGCGCGCACACAGGTGCACACACACAAACATATATGCTGTTAAGAATTGAGTAGTCCTGCAATAGATACTTCGAAGCTTCCTCCCAGAGGGCAACAACAGAAACATTTTGTGTCCTTATCAGTCTCTGTATGGACCATCTATCTGAGGCACTGCTACCACCAAACCAAACAGTGATGTGTTTGTTAAAATGATCTTAATTGTGTCTCTGTAAAAAGTGGTCAGGACAGAAGGAGGAAGATATACTCTCCTCTTCCGATTCAGGAAATGCAAATGCTGGCTTGCACGCTTCACTAAAGGTAACATATGAATAGACCAAGTCTGATTGTTAGTTATGGATATCATCATCATCATCATCATCATCATCTTCATCATCATCATGGACGTCTGATCCAACCTATACTTGGAGCTAGTTTAGCTTGCCAGAAGACAGGAAATTGCCTAGATAAATGTGAACTTTATAGCACATTATAAACCCATCATTTCTGCTCTCAAGGATTAAAATGGCTGCCTCCTGAAAAATTGTACTGACTCAATATTTGAGGAATAGGGCTTCCTGAAAATATTTATTCCAGGTCTGTTGAACATTGTACTCAAACAAAGAAGGCCTTGGGATTTCGTAGATGTTTAGGTCCTCAACATAATGTCAATTATGGTAAACGAGCAGCTTTGAAAGACAGCTGGATCATAACTCTCTGCTAATGTTCCCTTGCTGGGGATTTCCTGACATTTTTCATTCTCCCCTTTGATAAATACACAGCATCTACAAGAGCAGGTTAAGCAGGTCTCCATTTTCACCATAAGGGGGAACCATTGGCTTAGGAATGAAAGAGACGGTCATTGTGGGAATCCCATTTTCAATGTCTAAATGAACTTCGCCATTGCTATTGCTACGGAATATTCCTCACCCGAAGAAAAAGAGAAGGTGCACAAATATAAACCAAAATTAAAAATGGCTACTGTTTGAATTGTTTCGAGTTTCATACAATGCAAAGAAAGAAAGAAAAATATCAGCAAAATATAAGCAGAGGGTGGCGGCGGGGGGAGAGAACGTTGGGTTTTTGAAAAAGTGAGGTAAAATTTGCCCTGTGGTTTAATATGTTCAAGATGAGAATGTAAGATCCCCAATGGAATATAGAGCTTGCTTTATTTACAAGGAAGGTATATCACAAGGGAGAGAAGCTTTTTAAAATTCTGCTTAAAATACCTTGAGCCTCAGGGGTACAAAATACAGAAAATGTTCTCTACTTTTGATTTTCAGGTCTCAATTAGCCATTTTATTTGAATAGAGATTTGTCTCAAAAAGGGATAACGAAAGGAGATAGGGACACTCACCTTTTTAAAATCCTCTAAGTTGCCATTGTTAATGGCTACTCCAATTTTTTTTCCCCTAGTTACATCTTCTTCCTGGATTGATCCCTCAATCATCACACAGAATCTGTATAATGTCATGATCAGTGGTGAAGTTCTTTTTTTATTATTATTACTGGTTCTCTAGGTGTGGCTTGGTGGACGTGGCAGGGAAAGGATACTGCAAAATCTCCATTCCCATCCCACTCCAGGGAAGGATACTGCAAAATCCCCATTCTCTCCCCACTCTGGGGCCAGCCAGAAGTGGAATTCTCCGAACTACTCAAAATTTCTGCTAACCAGTTCTCCAGAACCTGTGAGAACCTGCTGAATTTAACCCCTGGTCATGATGCTAAACCATCAATTGGATTTGACCATGCAATGATGTCACCAATGGTAATTTAAAATAAGGCTAAATCAATATCCATTTGCTCTTATGAAGTGGCCCCAAAACTAGAAAATAAAAGTATTTTGGCACTGCCAAAAATGTTCACAAAACCCACCAAGTTGATTTGGCTATCCTTGGTTGATCCTACAGTCTTTCATTCTTAACGTAAGAAATGTTTATCCAGTAAAACTCAAGAACAAGCAGCTTTTGACAAACAAGCTATTCCATCCATTTTGCTATTATTGATTGGTCGCTGTCAACTTTTATTAAGACAAATGGCTGATTGTTCACAATCAGCCTGAGTGTCCATGTTCAACCCTCTACAGCCCTAGATATCTCCCAGTGTCCTTAATAATTCATCACGTCTTGAGTAAATGTTGGCATTTAATCATTTATTGAATGCAGGTTGTGGTTTTTAAGAGTTATCAGAAATCCTGCTGGACGTTAGTCAATGGGCTTGCTCTGGATGTTTACCAACATGTCTTGGCAAGTGATAACATTCAACAGTAAATAATGATAACAAAATGAACCATGGAAGGGATGCATTCTTTATTTATTATGCCATTCATATATTTTGCAAGTAAGGAGGGGGCCCTGCAGCAGGAAAAGGCAACCCTGCAAACTTGAATCTTGTCTGTCCAAAGTCTGATATTTTAGTGGATTCAACTAGGCATTTCTGATTCCCCTGGGAGCTATTTTCCACGCATCGATTTACAAGCCATATCACTTTATTGCTAAGTCTGGGAAGAGTAAAATAAAGGAATGGAGGAAAATAAAAAAGACAATGAAAAACTTAATGGAGTAATTAATTCAAGAGAGGGGGGAAATCCAGAAAAATAGAAAATTGTATTTTTTATATATTTATTCTCTGATTCTCCCCCCTCCTCATCTGTCTGGCTGTGTCTTTCCAGCTGCCCAAAGCACAATTGGAGAGGGACACTCAAGATCAGCCAATCCCAAAAGGGCAGGGGAGGGACTAGTCCTTGCCTCATTTTCAACTCATGGTAAGTTGCAAAGACCCCAGGGATTTGCTGGGATCCACATTCCTAGCCATTGATCTGGGAATAATTGAGTGGGGAAAAGGGAGGAGGAGGAGAAGAAGGTAATAAAAGAGGAGGGAGGTAAAAAGGACCAGGAGATCTCTTGACCTTTTAACATCCAGGAGACAAGAAGGAGGAAAAAAGGAAGCTAGCAAATGAAAAGCAAAAAAGCTAACATTAAAAAAAAAGATGCAGAGATGCCCAATTTCAATGCGGTAAGTTGTTTCTTTGTGAAGTCATGTCAAGAGCAATGTGTGATGCCACAGAGGTTGATAGCTGTTTGCAGAGCACCATTGGACTTGGTGTCCCACCCAAATGGGCCAAAGTTGAAAATCTGGATATAGTAATAATGTCATAAAAAGGTATAAAGCAGTTTGGAGCTAGGCAAGAAACAGTGTTAATAGAATGTATGGACAGAATCAATTTTAGTAGACAGATGCTCCAGATAATAGGATGAAACAATGAGATAGAAGCCAAAATAAATGTACCTTTATTAGGTGAAATGTTATGAGTATGGTTAAAGAAATAATTGATGTAAGGTACAACCTAAAGTTGAATGTATGAAATATGGCAGGATGAGAATAATAAACTATATTTGAGGGAAAGGGTTGCTCCTCTGATTGGAGACTTGGAGTGGCCCCAAAGACAAGAAGTTTAAATGTTGCACATTGCTTAATTTTAAGTTGTAATTGGTCATTTATTGCTAATAGATTTATAGAGTCTAACTTATTTTTTTCTATTGTAAAGTGGTCACCTGTTCAATTAGAATTACCTGGACTTTTAATGTGTCTATTTTGTATGTTGCTCAATTCTACTT